>NC_064859.1:47973290-48220790 GCF_024139225.1 Suncus etruscus | reverse complement strand
GGATATAAAGAAGAAAATAATGTCAGAGGTAGTCAAAATAAAACATTAATTATATATGTGTATTAAACATAAATTTAGATATGTTTAGATATGCTTGCATTATTAATGAAAAATATATACAAAGTCCATAAGGAAACTTCCAGGGATCAGTAACATTTAAATGTTAGAAACATTCCGAATCTTAACAGAAAAAAAATGAAAAATTGACATCTTAGTTAATACATTTACTTTCATATTTAGTGTGCTGGAGAAATGGTAAAGCAGACAGCCAGCCAGTCTTCAATTCCTAGAACCCCATATAGTCCTAAGAAATAAAAATAATACTCACACTGCTTTAATAAATATCAAAACTAGAATATTTGGTTAAATAAATTATCTTAATAAATAGACTTAAACAAAATTTAATATATAAAATTAGTTATTTAATTTTGGATAAAATTGTTGATTTAATTTTTAAATGACTTCTAAAATTTGGCAAAATTTTCTTTTGAGGGACATAAATATATAACACTACTCACTGAGACAATCTATTAAGTTCTATGTATAGTTTTTTTGGGAGGTTTCTCAGCCATACTGGTGCTCCTGGCTATGCACTCAGAAATTATTCCTGGCTTGGGGGACCATATGGAATGCCACGGGATCCAACCACAGTCTGTCCTGGACTAGTACGCACAAGGAAGATGCCTTACCACTTGCACCACCACTCTGGTCCCTATGTTTAATATTTTTAATTAGCCTGTAATTTTAATATATCTTAAATTTATAAACTGTGTGAATATAGATAATTTATGGATTGTTCTCCCTCATAGAACCTCTAGTGAAGTTGATAAGACATGAAATTAGTACAAACAATATAGCACAATTTTAATTTGTTTTATTGTATAACATTTATAAAATACCTTAGATAAAGTAGTTTTGAATGCAGAATAAGACAAGTCTCTAAAATAAGTCTCTAAAAACAGTTAATTTAGTAAATGATGGTTATATTAATTTACTTTTCAGTGAATATAATGCAAAGTAACAACTTTCAGAGAAAATAAATGACATCACAGTTGATGTGAACAAAGAAACATATTTAATAGGGTAAGTAAATCACAAGCCTGAAGCAAAAAGGCATAGTTAAACTGATTTTTTAGAGATGGATATTACATCTCATTAAAGATTTGGGTTAGAAATTATGCAACTAAAATATGTGAATTAACTGATAACTCAAACATGGGAAAAGTTAAAGGATTTTATTTACTGTATTTTCCGGCATATAGGACGACAGGGCATTTAAGACGACCCCCTAATTTTGCAGTTAAAACATAGGTTTAGGCCCATATTCGCTGTATCAGACAGAACGTTCCTGTGCTGCAACTGTATGTACCACAGTGAGCCAATCACAACAAGAAAACGTTCAAAGGTTATACTGTAATAGACTTCCTCTCTGACTCTGACCAGTCTGAGCAGGCTTTTTACAGTGTAGATTCAATCGGTCCAGAATATTGTCTAATTTGCATGCATAAAAAGCCTGCTTGGATTGGCTGAGTTAGAGAGGCTGTCCGAGCAGCCTGGCAGTGATTGGTGCAGGATCGACTTGGAAAATTCGTTTTGTGGCAATATTCAGACAATTTTCGTTTAGCTGCATATTGAAATATTTTTCGGGATATACTGGGAATATAAGACGACCCCCGATTTTCGGTTGACTTTTTTTTTTGTTTCAAAAGTCGTCTTATACGCTGGAAAATATGGTTTATCTTATAAATGAATTTGATTTCATAAGAAAAGAGATTAGCAAAGGTGATTTTTTTTCTTTTTCTTTCTTTCTTTCTTTCTTTCTTTCTTTCTTTCTTTCTTTCTTTCTTTCTTTCTTTCTTTCTTTTTTTTTTTCTTTTTTTCGTTTTTGGTTTTTGAGGCCACACCCATTTGATGCTCAGGGGTTACTCCTGGCTAAGCACTCAGAAATCGCCCCTGGCTTGGGGGGATCATATGGGACGCCGGGGGATGGAACTGCGGTCCTTCCTTGGCTAGCACTTGCAAGGCAGACACCTTACCTCTAGCGCCACCTCACCGGCCCCAAGATTAGCAAAGGTGATTAAGAGAAATATTTTGATAGAAGATAAGGAAGGGCATTTAAGAAATGAGAGCTGGAATTATAAAACGAAGAACACATCGTTTGAAATAGCACAAATAAATATATATCTAATTAAAGCAGATACACAAGTTAAAAATACACATGAGATTAATCACTCAAGAACTAGTAATTGACAGCTATATATTTAGTACTTGGCAAGGTGTGCTCTGAAAAATAAATGTGTCCTCGTCAATGTTATTAAGAATTATTGATGTCTATGCTGTGCAGGATAGAACTGCTTTAAAGAGCTAAATCAAGACCAAAAAGAGATGGGTTTAAATAATGCAGATCCAGGAACAATTTTAGATAGAATCAGCAAGATCTGGCTGAGAAGTTGAAGTAAATGGTACAAGGGGAATTTAGATAATATGTCTGGGAAAATACACTTGATGCACCTGAATTTGTCAGTAGAGATTTCCTAAATGATAAGTTATTACTCTCAGCCCAAGGTGGGATTAGCATAGAAAAAGGCATGAAAGTAGAGAAATAAGAAAGGTCAAACAACGCAGAAAGAAAAAGTGCAGAATGAAAGTGTTAGAATTAAAGAAATATAAGGCTTAAGTTACAGTGTTTGCTGAAAGAAGAATTACTCAGTTCCCTCTCCTATATTTCCACTTTAACTGAGTATTGCTCTGAACCATAGGACTATTTCAATTGACCCTTTTGTTTAATCCTCCTGAAATGCTCCCTTTGAGTTCATAACTACTCAGAATACTCAGTTTCTTTCTCCCAGATAGCTAACTATTTCAGATAGGGACATACAGTTTCCCACATTATTAAAGTTATCTACATGATTATGAAGAGCACAGGTCCTTGAAAATCCTTATTAAACTCATGTACCTATTTCTAGTTTGAAAGGTATATTTAGTATGTTTCTTAAAATTTAGAACCTTCAATAATTTATATATGAATTGCAAAATTAATAAAAAATAGTTTAGCATTCTAAAAAAGATTAAGTGATAATTTTAGTACTAGCTAGTCTCAGTTGATTGCTAAACAAAATGACTACAAAATGACTAGTGTAAAGGTTCTATGAATATAGCACCATGTATAAGTGCCATTTCTATATTTCACAAATAAATTTCCACAAAACGAAATGGAAAGGTATTTTAGTTTCATATATCTTCTTTTTTTTTTTTTTTTTTGGTTTTTGGGCCACACACGGAGGTGCTCCGGGGTTACTCCTGGCTATCTGCTCAGAAATAGCTTCTGACAGGCATGGGGGACCATATGGGACGCCAGGATTCGAACCAACCACCTTAGGTTCTGGATTGGCTGCTTGCAAGGCAAACACCGCTGTGCTATCTCTCCAGCCCCCATATATCTTCTTAATATTAAAGTCAATAATAACGAACTTACTAAATTATGAAAGAATCTATTGTAAGTTAGAAAATAACCATTATTTTCTTTCTTTTTTTTTTTTTTTGGGCCACACCTGGGGGTGCTCAGGGGTTACTTCTGGCTGTCTGCTCAGAAATAGCTCCTGGCAGGCACGGGGGACCATATGGGACACCGGGATTCGAACCAACCACCTTAGGTCCTGGATCGGCTGCTTGCAAGGCAAACACCGCTGTGCTATCTCTCCGGGCCCAATAACCATTATTTTCAATGTATTTCATTAAATATACTGTTATTTTTATGATTATGCAGCTATTAAATTGCATAGTATAGCTAATATGATAGTAACCTGGGCAGAGCTCTTACCTTGCATGCAGCTGAGCAGAGTTAAATTCTGGATACCACATTTGGTAAACCTAACTCTTCCAGAAGTATTTCTTGAATGCAGAGCCAGGAGTAAACCCTGAGCACTGGTAGTTATGACCCCCCAAAACAAAGTAAAATAAAATAAAATAAAAATTACATATCTATTGTCCATATAAAATAGTGAACAAAAATAGTCAAAAGTACAGCCAAAACCAAAAGAGAAGAACAAAGCGTAAACCTAGATCAATATTTTATAGTCCAAAAATAAAATTAAAATATTTATGTGATTCTATTCAGGTGATAAATTTTTGGTTATTTTTAAATTAATTTTATTTTGTAAATATATGTTTTATTCTATTATTTTATTCATTATTTTAGAATATTAATAAATACATATTTCCACAACTTAAAATTTGAAAAACTAGAAATCCATTTATTTGCATTCCTTGATTTTCTTTGTAAAACTTAAGTGCACTCACAGGTAGCCGATTAATGTGAGAATAAATTTTAAAATATACCAGCAGACATTATTGGGCAAAAAACAAACAAAATTTATTCCTTAAAGCAAACAAAATAAACTGAAAAACAATATTACAGACTAATCTATCATTAATGGCATTGTATCATGATATGACTATAGCTATATAAACTTGCTTTTCATATCGACTCTTTCATCTAATTAGAGTTCTTGTTGACATATGTTCACATTGAATACCACATGTTCATTGCTAATATTCTCACAACAGCTGCTCAGTTTCTCACCTGACTTTTCAGGTTAACTAAGTGGGGATAAAGTTGTATTCAGAGTTTCTGGGTGTATGCTTTAGGAAGCTTTACATTGTCATTTATATTGCTATTAGAAAATTTAGGGGAAAATTTATTTATATAAGAAAAATGAACTGATGTTTTATTAATTACAGGGTCTTTACTTTTAAAACTATTATAAGTCACATATTTATAGTTTTATAAATAGAGTTAACATACTTCACCACTAGAATTTTCAAGACTTATTAGGATGGAGGGAGATTTGGGCCAATATATTCTTATGTTATTTTTAGTTCACCCCTCTATTAACCCTTTGCTTGAAAAGCTGAGTTCTGTAATCCAATGCTAAATGTTTGTTGTCATTCAATACCATTTATTTCTTTTATATATCTTACATATCATATCAATATATTAATATAATCTTATTTTATATTAATATATTAATCACATATTAATTTATAGAATTAATGTAATGCTTATGTATTAATAATATATTAATATCAATAATATGCTATGAAATATATTATATCACATCATATAGTATATTGTATTATATTATATTATGTATCATTGTGATTATATTATATTAATATATTCATATATATTTTATATACCATAAACAAATGCAAACATTTGGTATTTGTTGTTCTCTCTCTGACATATTTCATTTAACATGAAACTTTTTATGTGAGGTTCTGAAAATTGGAAGAATGCATCTTTTATTATGGTTACAAGTATTCCATCATGCATATATCCCATAATTTCTTCATTTATATTTGGACATTTTTTTTGTTTCTTTTTTTGTTTTGTTTTGTTTTGTTTTGTTTTGGGGTCACAACTGGTGACGCTCTGGTGTTCTTCCTGGGTATGTGCTCAGAAATCGCTCTTGGCTTTGGGGATCATAATGGACACCAGGGGATCACACTGGGGTCTATCCTAGGTCAGCCTCGTTCAAGGCAAACGCCCTACCGCTGTGCTATTGCTCCGGCCCCTGGACATAATTTTGTTGTTAAAAAGAATGCATTGTTTTTGAACACTATATATGTAAATTGAAATATCTATAGTTATTGTGGTAAGTACAATATAAATTATTTATTTCTTTCCTATACTATGTTACAAATGTTTAATAAGCAAGTGGCATGTAGCAAATACTAACTTAGTCATTTCTGTTAATTATAATATATTTTTGGATTAGGCATTCTTATGTTATAATAATAATTATTAGCTAATTTCATCAAAAAGAAAGTCTGAATATAAGGACTTTTGATATCCTCAACACCTATATAAGAAATTTGTATGTATTATTCATTAAAAATCCCTAAAATTAAGAAATTAATATATATTCTTAAATTTTAGCAGTACTTAAGGTGACATTCACAAAATAAATGAATAGATAAGATATTCTATACTTAAAACTTTTTGTTTGGCTGGTTTTTGTTTGGGGGGCCACACCCAGCGGTGCTCAGGGGTTACTTCTAGCTCTGTACTCAGAAATCGCTTCTGGCAGGCTCAGAGGATCATATGGGATTCATACCTGTGTTCATCCTGTCTTGGCCACATACACTTCCCTTTAACAATGAAAAGGTTCTCATTCTATATCACACTCTGAATCTCACTTTTCAACCTATAAATCTGCTATCTTCAAAAACGCATTTAATGTAAAATTTTCAGGAAGTTTTAAAAAAAACTTAATAGCACCTTCTTTGTAAATAATACTTTATACTCTCATTATTTTATAGTAAATATAAAGTGGATGTACATTCTGCATCGCATCAAAATATATGCAAGTTACTTTCTCCCAGAATTTATAAATGAATCAAAAATTTGGAAAGCAATACTCTGAAATAAATATACTTAAAAATGCATATCGCTGTATTCCTGTATATATATAAACAAATATATATTGGTGGTAGAATTATCCCAAGATACTAGTGATAGGTAGATAGAAATATAGTAGTAGTAGTAGTAGTAGTAGTAGTAGTAGTAGTAGTAGACTACTAGTAGTAGACTAGCTATAATAATAGAAAAAAATCTGCCAACTTGAAATAATGTATTTTTTGAACTTAACTTTTAGTCAATACTTTTATTCAGTTGCTTCATCTATACTTTAATGAATTTGAGCCCCAGAAAGCTATAAAATATACCTCTGTGTTCCCTGACTGCCTCTCTGAAAAATAAAACACATGGTACAATAAGGTGATGAGAGGCAGATATTTATTATGGTTACAATTATTCATCATGCATAAATCCCATAATTTCTTCATTTATTTTTGGACATAATTTTTTTGGGTTTGTTTTGTTTGGGGGCCACAACTGGTGATTTATTTATTGAGATCACACTGGGGATCACACTGGGGTCTGTCCTAAGTCAGCCTTGTGCAAGGCAAACGCCCTACTGCTGTGCTATTGCTATTAACACACACACAGAGAGAGAGAGAGAGAGAGAGAGAGAGAGAGAGAGAGAGAGAGAGAATAGGAAAAATTTAAAATGAGTAACATTAGAAATTATTTAGCAAAATAAGCATACCATTTTTAAAAGTTGATACAGATACTGATTCTTTTTGTTGTTTGCTTATTTTTGGGCCACACCTGGTGACACTCAGGGGTTACTTCTGCCTATGGGCTCAGAAATCGCTCCTGGGTTGGGGGACCATATGGGACGCTGGAGATCAAACCAAGGTCCATTATGGGTCAGCCGCATGCAAGGAAAATGCCATACTGCTTGCTGCGCTATCCCTCTGGCCTCTACACAGATACTAATTCTTTCAAATACATTTTCATTAAGAGTTTACCATTTCTTGGCTTGTGCTAGGTACAAAAGATGCAATAATGAATATAATTAGCACATGGACTGAGGTATGCAATATATCTGAAATATTATCAGAACAACAGCCATTTACAAAAAGATATTGTAACATTATAATAAAATTTGTGTTGTTATAGCAAAATGCCCAAATGCAGTGTGTTTTGGAGTTTACTGAAGAGAATTCGAAACAGACATAAACAAACCAATCCTTAGAGATAAAATATTTGGAATTGAAGAAACTTTAGTGATTGTATTCATTTAAATTTTCCTGAGTAACATAATAAGTAGAATATATATGAATGAGATTGAGAAAGAGAGAGAGAGAAACTACAGACAAATATTTACTGGAAGGATTTGGCTCACACAAAAAATTAGGAAATCTGAGAAACATAGATTTGCAATTGACAAGCTCTAGACCATGAAGCATTAATGGCATATTTCTAGACAATTTCAGAGACCTGAGAAATGGGAGAGTTAGTGGTTCAACTTCAAACCTCAGACTAAACACTATAGAAAATCAATGACCCAATTAAAAGACGGAGAGACCGAGTTACTTATGACTCGATTCAGCCTTTTCTTTCAGCAGGCCTTCACTGATTGAGATATGTCACAGAGAAAGGACAGTCATTTAACTTGCTAACCATCTGACTGATACTTCATCAAAAATCTCATCATAGGAAGCCACAAAAATTGTAAGAAATATCTGCAAACTCTTTGAACTGGGCCATCTTGACACACCAAATTAAACAACAGTGATCATAATGTTCAGGTGCCTGAGGATTCTCAGTAGCTAATATAACTGAGCCAAGAACTTAAAAAAATTGTAAAAGTATTTATGCATACACTATAGTTCCAAATTCATAGAACCACGAAAGTTTTAGCATTGTCATATAGACACAGAAATATATTGATCTACATAAATTTAATTCAGTGCTTACCTGGAGCTCAAGTTAGAGATTAATGTTAATGCTCTGAGAGTTTTATTGTCCTCATCAAATGATAAATTTTAACTATTTAAGATTTTTTCTGAAAAACAATTTATACAAATGTGTATATATATAAAATGCTAAAATGCTCCATTATTAGAAATATAGAGTTATGTACTATAATATATATTAATAAAATAGATTAATGTATATAGATTTCTGCAAATTAAAATACATATTAAATTATTATTATTGTCTTTTAGATTAATAAACATATGAAGAAGGGGCTTTCCCATGTCAGAATAATCTTCTGACATAGTGTCTATTAATTTAACTTCTAGCACTATCAGTGTTCAGTTTGGTCAGAAGGGGATGAGATTCCAATTTTCTAACCAACTGTTTTGCAATATTAGGTCCCAATCAATAGTGACATCATTAACATAATAAGACTTATTGCTTTCATCATTTAGGTAATTGCAAAATATTTATATCTACATTTGAAGATATTGAAGATATAATTTAACAAAAACAGGATAACTGCAAAATATATTATTATTATAAATTATCATAATAAATTATCTATAAGTGTGTATAAATTCATTTAGATTTTGTTTATATTAGCCTGGTTACTTAATCAGAGTAGCCACAAATATTTAATTGTGAATTAAAACATTGAATCATCTCTGACTTCGTGTAGAAAAAGTGTAGTTTTTCAAAACAATTTTATTTTGGTGAGATAAATTTTTAAAATTTGTGACTTTATACATTTATGTGCATATATTGAAAGACATCTTACCTAAACTACATAAACTGAAGCCAAAATATCACTGAACCCATTATAAGTTAGATGCATGGGTGGAATGAAATAGAAACCTGTGTGTATGTGTATATATGTACATAGACATACTTCAAATTTGCCTCACAATGTTAATTGATTTATACACAGCATCAGAGACAGAGAAATTTTAGGCAATATACATACCTATGAATTCAGTAAAAACATTCCTCAGGTTATAAAGGACTTGAAAATATGAATATCTTTTACCTGGTTCTTCTCCAAACTCGTTGCTTTCTATAGTTTGTGTTCTTATCTGCTAAATATAAGTATAATACTTTTTATAAACAGTAGTCTGTAAACATAAGCAAGCTTTTTAAACTTGTATTAAATCAAAGCAACTCTTTCAAGAAGTATCAATAGTAACATATCATTATATAATGGCCTTAAATATTTTTTATCAAATAGGATTATGTACTCCTTTATATTCTCATGCAGGTATATGTACATGTTTCACAAGCCCCTCCAAATTACTAAAACTTCCTCTCTATTTGCAAGGCACCAACACAAAAATAATGTTATAATAAAGTTGATAAGATAATCTACAGTTGGAAAGAATGTCTAAGTATAATGCTAATATTATTATTAATAGGAGAATTGCTATTATTTTATTCCTACAAAAAGACCATTGTGGATAGGTCTAGCATACAAGCATTATTGTTATTTTATATCTCAAATGTGGCATTCAATTTACATGTCCAATGAACTTGCTTTTCACTTTAATCTATACTTAAAATGTTTGGGGAAAGTCATTTGTCAGAATTGCTCTGGTTTCATTATAGATAGTAAATAAGCAAAACAATTATGCAATTGTACAATATACAATTATACAATACCATTTATTTTTATTGGCTTTCTCAAGAGTAATTTATGTCTACCGTATATATGGTATGATTAGACTACATGGATAACTTTTGGCCTTGTAAACTAAATAATGAGATTATGTATATTTAGAGACAGAATACTTAATTATAACTTAGAGTTTATAACCTTCATGATACTTATATCTCCAAGGTTTTCAGATACACTCACACCTATTATTTTAGTTTAATCTCATAATAATCTAGAAAATTATATCACTTTACTATTCAAAATCATTTTTCTGATTGTTACAGTTTACATCTGACTGAATGGACAGTAAGGCTGTCTTGACATTTATGACAAAATAATAAAAATTTATCATATGTATTTAATATTGATATGAGATTTTGTTAAAGAGGTAAAGCTTTAAGCAAATGCCAGACCTAGGAACACTCTTTTCTCATGATTTACGTTTATTATGAGTCCCCTGCTTGAAAACAAATCCTGTCAATTAGAATTTCCAATGCATGCAACTTAAAAAGTTGCCCTGACTGATAACCTTCAATAAAATAGTAAATGTCAGAGAAAATGATAGATTCATAAAAAGCCCTAAATTCAAATGGTAACAAATTCCATTTATCTGAAATGATTCAGAGTCAAGATTACCAGACTGTAACAGGTGGCTACTTTTAAAAGTACAGATGCTAAATGTCATACCTGCAGATGGTTCATCAGTAGAACATGTAAAAAAACATCTTAATTATATATTATGAAGTCTTTTCATAAAAAATTGAAAGATAGGCATTCATTATACTTGTTTGAGTTATATCGTTGAGTACAGATGCTGTTATGAGTTAGTTGGTGCTTTAATCAAAACAAGTATCAGTGGATCAATTTAATAATATGAAAGTTGTGTTTTAGGATTGGAAAGTTTCTGGCAAGGCAAATTTCTTGAAGTTTTTTAATTTATGCATCAAAGCAAAGCACTCTCTTTCTCTAGAATCTTTTACTGATGTGTGTTACAGTAAATACTCAGCTAGTCATCCTTAAATAAAGGCATTCAAATCTGTCTTGGAAATGCTTCTTAAAAGAATAAGTCTAAACTGAAAATTTCAATTATTTGAATGGACTTTAAAATTTCTGTGGTGGATTTTTTAAAGAATAAACATCATTTGTATAGACAACATATAATGCATTAGCAATGTTTGTTTTTTATTTAAAAACCATGGTTACAAGGTTGTTCATAATGTTTTTTTTTTGCAGATAAAGATGTTTATGCTTGAGTTACAATCATACAATGTACTGCAACCTTCACCAGTGCACATTTCCCATCACCAAAGTCTCCAGTTTCCCTCTCACACCCCCTAACCCTTTCCTGTTTGCATCTGGGACAGGCACTTTACTTCTCTCTCTTTTATCTTATGAGACTATGGTTTGCATTATTGTTAATGAAGGGGTGCCATGCATGTAATTTTACTGCCTTTCAGCACTTGTCCAGAGTGATCAATTCCAACTATCACTTTCATAGTTGACCTTTTTCTACTCTAACTATAATTTCTACTTTTTGTGACAAGCTTTCTACCATGGACTGGTTCTACTAATCCTCATCTTTATTGGTTCTGAATATCATATCCACACTGTCTTTTATTTTACTTATATCCCACAGATGAGTGACATTATTTTATATTTATCACTCTCTCTCTGATGCATTTCACTCAGCATAATTATCCCCATATCCTTTCATGTATAAGTAAACTTCAGACTTTATTTTTTTAATGGTTGCATAGTATTCAATTGTGTAAGTGTAGCATGGGTTATTTAGCCAGTGAGCTGTTGTCAGACACTTGATTTTTTTTTCCAGATTCTGGCTATTATAATGTTGAATTAACATAGGAATGCAAAAGGCATTTTTTGTAATGTGTTTTTGTGTTCTGACCATATATTTCTAGGAGTGGTATTGCTAGATCAGAAGAAAGCTCAATTTCCTTTTTATTTTTTAGGAAATACCCATATTTTTCCCAGAAAAATTGAACTAGATGAATTTTCTACCAGTTGTGAATGAGGCTCCACCTTCCTGTATCCACTCCAGCACTGGTTGTTATTGTTCTTTGTGATGTGTACCTTTGTCTGTGATGTGAGATGATACCTTTTTAAGCTTAAAGTTTTATTATTATGTCTGATATTATTATGGTCACCCCAGCCTTAAAGGAGTTGTTTGCTTAAATTACTGTCCTCAAACCTTCACTTTGAATGTTTGTTTGCTCTGACTATTCAGATGTGTTTCTTGCAAGCAGAAAAATGTTGAATTCAATTGTTTGATACATTTTGCCACTCTGTGTCCATTGATGTTGACAGATGACTGTCATGGATTTAAGTGTTATCTTTTTGTAGGAGTTTGATGTGTTTGTTGCATCTGCCTTGCCATAAATTAAACCCTATGCTCTTTTTTATTAAATTTTGGTTTGAGACTGTTAATTTTCTGAGCCATTGTTTATATATGGAGCTGTCTCTATTTTTCAAACCTGAATATAAGTCTGAATGCATTAAGTATCTTTGACAAAACATTCAATTCATTGAGTTTTTCCATGATATCCCATAACTGCCTTAAAGCCTTGAAAGTTGCTTTTGATAAATCTGCTGTAAATATTAAGGGTGTTTCTTTGTATGTTTTTTTTTTTGTTTTTTTTTTTTTTGTTTTTTGTTTTGGGTCTTGGTTCCTTCAGTATTCTATCCTTATCTGTGGTTTTTATCATAGTGATTGGTGTGTGCTTTGAGGTACTTTTCTTTGGATCTCTTTTAGCTGGTACTCCTTGGACATTCAATATGTGGTTGCATGCACTCTTTATTTCTAAGAAATTCTCAGCAATGATGTCCTTGACAAGTTGATTCTTCATCAGGGTTTAATTTCTGGGTCTCTGTGACTCTAATTATTCATATATTGTTTCTATTGAATTTATCCCAGAATTCTATTATTGTCTGGTCACTTTCATTAAGGATTTTTCCCAGACTCTTCTGTTGTATGGAAATGTTTGCAGTTCATCATCTAGCTCACTAATTCATTCCTCAGTAATTGTTAACTGCTGGTGAGGCTTTTCAGTGAGGTTTTCATTTCACCTACTATGTTTTTTCAGCCCTGATATTTCTGTTTGAAATATTCTCATTTCTATGCTTAAATTCTCTTGAGTCTTATGGACATTCCATTCTGTTCTTTTTAAGATCTTTGAACATCCTCAAAATGAGCACAGCTAGGCATGAAAAATTAATAATAATTATTTCAGATTTTGGATGTGATACCTTCAAAAGCCATTTTGTTAGTATTTTGAATCCTAGTATATATTCATGGGATGTATAGGCCCTGTGGTAATATGCATAGTGTATTTGTAAAATAATTATTTTTATTACCTGTTATATTTATACCCTACTTCATTTTCATAATCGAAATAAGTTCAAGCCAACCAATGTCATAGCACAGTGTTAAAACATCTAGACCTGTGTTTTACCTTAAAAATGAGTAATAGAAATGCCAGACAGGATGTTATATTTTAACATATTTTGAATATATAAAAGTGCTACATAAATACAAACTTACTGTGATTAGTTTTGACATAAAATCAATTCCAAGGGAACTTCTTTAGAGCTTAGAGTAAGTTGATTTGGAAGCTAGAGGTCCAGAATTAAACCTGCCAGTGCTAACACCTGGCTGTTATTTTGAGGAAAGTTTTAGTTTTTTTTTTTTTTATCCTTCTCCTTTAATTAAAATGGAAAGACTAACAAACCTGCTCTTTTAATTAGTAATATACAAATTATATAATGGCATGAAAAGCAAAAAGTACTTTTACCCTTTAGCAGCTAAATCTGGAAAGTATAATTGTTCCAACCTCCACATTTCTACCTCTAAGCAGTTTCACTATAAAGTGTTTCTTGTATATCCTCCTTATAAATTTCTATGCAAAAACAAGATCATATATTTACATATATGGAATTTACATATAGAGGGATGCCTTACCAGAAAAAAGCAAGCCAAATTTTAAATTTGTTGATTTCATTCTTGTTTTGCAAGTGAAGAATCAGCTATTTTGCCATATTGTTTTAAACAGATAATAACCTTTAAAATTACAAGTAGTAGATAAAGGTCAAGTGTAATCTTTGATGGTCCAAGGAAGAGGGATATCACAAAACATCTGAGTTTTACAATAACTACCCTAATCCCTTAGTATTCATAGAATAGGACTGCTATTCTAGATTTTTAAGATGAAAAACTATGAGATTTGCAAACACAGAGCTATCAGTCTAACACATAATTATTACAATATTGGTAAATCACACTTATTCATGTTGAAGGAAGAGACTGTTTTCCATGAAAACTTCAGTAGCTGCACAGGTATTGATCATATGTGAATATATCTGTCATGGAGCAACTTTTATAATCTGACATTTGATTTTACTTGGGTGGGGTACAACTGGATATGTTCATGGCTTACACTTGATTCTGTTTCAGGGGTCACTTTTGATGAACTTGGGGGCCATAAAAGTTGCTGAGGATTGAATCTGGGTCAGCTGCATAGTTAGTTAAGTACCTTACTCAGTATACTACCTAGCCAGGTCCAAATCATGCAGGTGTAATGTTAAAGAAAATGATAATACTAAAGTTAATGAACTAATGCTTATCAATCTTACCTTTTGAACAAAATTAATCCAAGTATTATTTTGTTGTTATTAGTCCCTGACCTTTGTTAATAACACAGTTAAGTATGTGTTTTTTATTTGCTGATATAATCAGACACAGAACATTTGCCACAACAAAGTCTCCCAAATTCATTAAAGGTATAAACTATAAATTCACACACTACATTCACTGGTGTAGTATTCTTGGTGAAGACAACAGATTTTACCATTTTGCTCACCTTTAGTGTTCAGGACAGTCAGTTTAACCTTCTCTTTCTTATTATTCTTGGGAGAGGTATAAGTACCTAGTTCTTTCTTAGCATTACATAGAAGTCTCAAAACAAGTTTAGTAGTGGACTATCTTTGAATATTTTACTCAAAGTGTTCCCATATTATAGTTATTTACTAGTAAAAATCAATCTTCGCTGAACAAGAGGGATTTATTCCTTATGCTGCATATTAGCCTTCATATAGTCTATTGTTTCTCAAAAGTTAACCTCAAAAGTGATGCTCTTCCCCAAGAAGGATTCTCACAAAATCTGTATATTGGCTGTTGTTCCACTGCAGATGGCTGATTCTAATGTAAGCAACTCAGATATTCTTAGAATTTCAAGTGAGGAAGAACAAAAAGAAACAGAGGTATTTTGAAGGTATGATCTTAAATTTACAGTAGCAGGATATGTGGGTGGTTGCACAATTAACAATTTAACAAGTAACAATAAAGTAAGACTTTTATTTTGCTGTTTACACAAACAACATTCTGTCATGTTTATAACAAGAATCTGGGTTTAGAATGAAAATACAACAGAAAGGGCTCTGTTCTTGCATGTGACTTACCTGGATAGGATCACCAATTCCTTATATGGCTTCATAAGCACTGTCAGGAATAATCCCTGAGCGCAGGGAGTAAGCACAAAGACTGCCAGGTATGGACCAAAATTCTCCACTTACCAAAAAAGGAACAGGCATCTATTCATTCTGTCACATTACAAATCACAAATTAAACTATCTTACCTATATTTAAAATTAAAAATTTATGCTCATGCTTGTATACAAACATGAAATCATTGTATAAACAAATACTTAAATATTTATTTTTGCATTTCTAATATTTTTACTCTCTCCTTTTATCTATTCAACTGTGTTCATACTTTTTTATTTTCAACTTCTAGTAATATTCACATTTAACACAATTGACTTGGATCACTTTTAAATTCCATTGAAAATCCTTTGCAAGAATGAACAATACGGCAATGGTCAGATTAATGTTTGTATTAATTTTTAACCCAAATACTAAATTCTCAGCAACTAAATTATTGGACAAAAGATGACAGCTATTTCCAACAGACATTCCAAGTGATTCTATCAATTTATATACTCAGCAATAAAGTATGCAAACAAACCCTTTGTTAGGATAGCAACATATTGTGCACATGCTTTCAAAGTTCTGGATAAAGGTACACACCTCTATTGGCATCAAGCAAGTAGTTCAAAGTGATAGAGTAGGTACCTTGCATTCATGAGATCATGATTTGAATCCCTATGTCATCCTATGTCCCCCTAGTACCAGATGCCATCATACCACTTCTTGGTGTGGGCCCTAATAGCCCCTATGCATGATCAAATTCCATTTAATTTTTATTTATAATTTTATCTTTATTAGGTAACATTGTTTCTTTCAATTATATTAACGTTTATCTTACTGATATGCAGAATTATATTAACATTTATGATAATGTACTTCACCACCACCAAGGTACCCAAGACACTTCACTACTGTTTCTATGTCGAAAACACTGTCTTAAGTCAAATTTTTATATATTGTGAATTTATTAAATGAATAATTTCTCTTAGGACCCTATCTTTGAAAAACATATTTAACCTCAAAAATTTTTTAAACAGTTGCCAATTTTCTTTTGAGTACCCTGCACTCACAGTTGTACAGATATAGTGTCAAGGAGCTGTGTAGTGTATCTTAGTTTATCTTCATTTTTCCCCACCCACATTTATCTTATGAATTACATATCTGAGAAAACCACCTCAAATTCTCTGAAGGTGCTGGCCCAATTTCTCTTGCAGCCACCTCTTCTCTCCCACATACCCTTAATACCCACAATTAGATGCTGATCACACTCTCAATTGTGGCACCTCTAGTATATATCCTTGGCACTTTGTCTACTTATCATGTGAGTAAATAAGTAGAAACTGAGATACTGACATCACTAAGAAACTCTCTTTGTGGAAGGTAATATATTTACTGAGACCATATGAGGAATTTGAGGAAAAGGACAGTTTAGAAAATTTTCTGATGAATATTTTCTAAACTGATGAATATTCTTTTAATTTTTAAGTGAAAACCTATTTTATTTAAAATTCTGAGAAAGGAGGGAGAGAGGGAGATAGAGAGAGACATAGAACCTAGCTTATTCAGATTGGAGATAAAGTCCCAGTAACATCCCATCATTAAAGTTGGAAAATACACATCTCGAAAGGAGGATATGGGGGCTGGAGAAATAGCATGGAGGTAAAGTGTTTGCCTGGCATGCAGAAGGTCGGTGGTTCAAATCCTGGCATCCCATATGGTCTCCTGAGCCTGTCAGGAGCGATTTCTGAGCATAGAGCCAGGAGTAACCCCTGAGTGCTGCCGGGTGTGACCCAAAGACCAAAATAATAATAATAATAATAATAATAATAATAATAATAATAATACAATAAAAAAGGAAGATATGTAGGACATGTTCTCAGGTTCCCTTCCTAGTTTGGCAACATACATGTAGCACAATGTTTATTTTTTAGATAAAATTTGATCTAAATTATCATTCTCCTAGTAAATTTCTGTCAGACTAAACTGCTTTATGCAACATCAATGATCATATCAAAATCTTTATCTAGAATCATCCTCGACATCCTTCGACTGAGGGGTCGAAGAGATAGCATGGAGGTAGGGCATTTGCCTTGCATGCAGAAGGACAGTAGTTCAAAACTCGGCATCCCAGATGGTTCCCGGAGCCTGCCAGGAGCTATTTCTGAGCGTAGAGCCAGGAGTAACCCCTGAGCGCTGCCGGGTATGTCCCAAAAACAAACAAACAAACAAACAAACAAAAAAACAAAAAGAAAAAGTACAGAATGGAAATTGGGAATACATTGCTGGGCTTGCTGTATAAGTATGTGAATCTGGAGAGAAGACTGATTTACTACCTATCTTTGACTTAAAGTTTTATTATCTTTATGTATAGCACTATTGAATTTTTTACTTGCTGCTTTACTAGAACTTTGAAGTATGACTGCTAGTACTACTCTTTGTGCTGAATTATTTCTGACAAAATTTGGGGCCTGGGATATTGGTGAGACAGTGAGGTTCCTAATCACTTGAAATTTATGTAATGAGATTTAAGGAGTGACATTCATGAATATATAAAGTATAATGGCATTAAAAACCAGATGAAGAAAATAAAATATAATATCTTGGAAAAGGCTACAGAGAGAAAACCATTAGAGATCATGATATCTCATTAAAGAAGTACTATTTAAGCTAATAATAGAGCACTGAGCCATATGAAGAACTTAACAAAGTAAAGACCAAGATAGATTCATTTGGCTGATTATGAGACTGTTTTATAAAGAAGGAAGATTTTTTTATATGGTCAACTTAATTGGAATATGGTAATCAGGAGTGAAAAGGAAGATGAAAGAATTATGGGCCAACTCACAAAGGTTAGAGTATCAGCTAGAACAAATTATAAAAATTTAAATGATCTCTTGCCTTAGAACATTTTATTTCCACATGCTCCTTGATTAATATAAAATCTTTCTAATAATTTGGTTCACTAGTCATATGCATTTTAGAATGGGTCTAAATATTTTGTGCCAATAAGATTACAGAAATTTTATCTAAGAAGTTCCCTGAAATAAAAGCATATTATATGTGAAAAATCTATAAAAAGTTAAAAACAATTTATAATACTTCTATGACAGTTTTTTTCTAAGTTAATCAGACTCATTTCTTACTCTTCATAGTTTGGGCATTATTTAAAAGAGGGGACAGGAGGCTGAAATGAGAAGTTATTGTCAAATATTAGCTAATGTAAAAAGTTATACTTATTCAATTGAAACATGTTTCTTTGAGATAGGCTTGAGTGAATAAACTATTATCTTTTAAATTAAAACTTTCTTGATCCTTCCTTTAAAATATATTATTTACTGGCTTTAATTATATCTAACATGGTACATATAAGCACATATTTTCGTACTCAACAGAAATATAAAGCTAAAATATGTCATAAACGTTAACTAAAATAATAAAGTTATAGAATATAAGATTATCTATTAGTGTTCATCAGAAATTCTGTACAGAAATGCCCATTCTCTAGAAAAGTTGAAAATTGTCTTGATCTCCATACATGTAATCTGAGTCAGTTAAGCATCTCTGCATATAGCTTTTAATAGGATGATAGTTTTCCTTATGCATCACTTATTTCATACCTAATGGTTAGTACTATCACCATAAAACCTTTCTGTTATGTAGAATTTCAATTAGAAATATGTCATTACTCAATTATAAGAAATAAAAGGTAATAAAATTATTGTCTGTTAATTCCACATAAGCTGTGGCAATGGACAATAACCATCTAAGTTTCTTTGGATTCAGTTGGCTAGCCAAGGACCATTACAATGGCAAAAGACTGAGAAGTCTTGAGTAAAACACGAGAGGAAAACATCAAACCACTGACTTTTAAACTAAAGTCCGATTTGCTTAAAAAAATGTAAGCATATTTAAAGCTTACATTAATTTGTGAGAGAAATAAATTCATCTTTATAGTAGTTTACTGGAATGAACTATAAGATCACATTACAAAGAGATGTATATGGAAAAGAGATAAATTTGATGCTATTCCTGACATCTACTGTACTTCCAACTCAGTAGAATGTAATAATTAAAATAATATTAATATTATATGAGGAACGTGTCTAGTAGTAGGACACATGCCTGAAATGTATAAAGCACTGACCTCAATACCCAATATTTATGGACAACCATGTTTCAACTACTACTGGTGTGGCCCTGGTATTACCTCTTTTTTTTTTTTTTAATGTTCAAGTATTTTTTTTAATTATCTTTATTTAACACCGTGATTACAAACATGATTATAGTTGTATGATTACAGTCATGTAAAGAACACCCCCCTTCACCAGTGCAACATTCCCACCACCAATTTCTCAGATCTCCCTCCTCCCCACCCCCCTACACCTGTACTCGAGACAGGCTTTCTACTTCCCTCTTTCATTCACATTGTTATGATAGTTTTCAGTGTAGTCATCTCTCCAACTGCACTCATCACTCTGTGTGATGAGCTTCATGTCTTGAGCTGCACCTGACTTGTGTCATCCTGAGCTCTACCATGAGTTTTTCCATGACCCAGAACTTTGTTGTGTTCCCTAATAAAAAAATATAATAAAATGCTCATTTTCCCTTTAATAAGTGTTTTAATTAATTACCACTAAGTTTAAGTTATAAGGTGAAATGTTTACTCAGATGCGAAATTAATCACTCATAACTAGTCAGTTCAGAAAGAGGTCCTCAAATATTTATTAAAATGTTCATATAAAATATATTTTCTGGGCATATTCTCTCTCTCTCTCTCTCTCTCTCTCTCTCTCTCTCACACACACACACACACACACGCACACACACACACACATACACACACACACACACACACACACACTTTTGGGCCATACCTGGCAGCACTCAGGTGTTACTTCTGGCTCAAAAAAGAAAAAAAAAAAAAGAAAAGAAAAATATATTTTCTGACATTAAAGAAGTGAGAGTACAGGCTTTAAGTGTAGTTGACAATACCTTGATACCCAGACCTTATTCTTTCAGAGCATCTACAGCTAACTCTGGTAGCTGTTCAGCAATTTAACAGCCTAAGTAGCTTCCTCTTCTGCTGCTGATGATAGCATTTGCTCAGGTTTCATTCCTCCCAATGTGAGACAATAGCGTTGACCAAATTTAGAATGAGTTCCTAAATCCTGGCTGGAGGCCAAAATCAGAGCCATCTGAACCTACATTGAACATGATATATGTCACCAGTTGTCATGATATCCTAAGTGCCATATGTTGCTTATTTTGGGTATGTTCAGAAACAGCTTAACAGGAAGATCTTAGAGACAAGTATTGGTATTTGGTTGCAGCCCCTCCACACAACAAAAACAACAAAGATTTAACCTCAAAGGGATACTTCTCAGAGAGCTGTAAACAAAGATAAGGAAAAAAAAATACCCCAGGTGCAATTATCCTGAGAAAAGGGGAAAAGGAGTTCTCCCACAAGACTGATAGCACTCAAGCAATGAGAATAGGGAGGGCAAACTCATACATTAGATAAGTGTCAAAAAGCTTGCCAGGCTGACTTGGGTACCTTATTTTCTTTCTAAGAGACAGCTCAGGGATCTCAGTGTCTCTTTGGCTTGAGAGTCCTCAGAACTGATCTCTAATAAATAATTTTTTTAACTGTTTATCTCTACTATCTCTGTGCTCTGTGGGTCCTGCCTAACACCATAATATACTGATCTTTCCTTTCTATGAAGGTTATCCCAGTCTTAAACTTCTTGAATCACTGACTTCTGGCCAGGCTCAATGTCTATCACTCATTGTTCTTTATTGATTTGTTTTTTCCTGTTTTCTAGTTGAACATATGTGTGAGAATTGCTGAGCTTTTTATTTTTTGTTTTCTACCAGGCACACATTTGAGGTCAACTAGAGCTACTGTTACTTTCAGACTTTGGCTAGGGTTCTAGGGAAAGATCAAAGAGGAATTATCTGTTTTGTGCTCTCTTTAAGCCTTTGATATCCTCAGCCTGAGTTATTCCCATAGTCTTAAACTTTTTGCCCAAGCAGACAGATTTTTCAATAACCCATCTTATTAACTAGATTGCCTGGTGCCCCACATTCCCCCTCAGATAAGATTTCAATGAATAATTAGATTAATCAGATGAACTGATGTCCTGATCCCACCCTTTCACTTCTATCATAAGATTGTCATTCTGATTTAGCAATTGTTATGAAACAAGTTGACTAGCCAATGGATTCTAAGACCCCCTGCATAGAATAGAATAAACATGTTATGCTTTATGTTAATATCATAAAGTAGGTACTCTGCAATGAAAATGCTATTTCTTTGAGTAGGATATGTCAGTAATGGTCGATCATGAATGACTGTATAAATTTAAGGTAAACTCAACACTGAAAATCAACATCAAACTGATTTCCTTTTTTCAAATACTTTTTAGAATTAAACACAGTTTTATACTTATACAGGCCTACTCATATTTTTCCTTAAAATTTACTTAATTCTCCTCTCTCTTATAAATTGCATATTTGTAGGATTTATTGATTTCATGCAAATTTTAACTTTTGAAGCATTTTTATTTGCAAAGTTATTCTTAGTTAAGTTTTAGACATACAATGTTCAGCACAAACCCTACCACCAGCGTCAACTTCCCTCCACCAATGTTCTCAGAGTCCATCCTATGCCACCTCTGCCCTGGCTCAGCCTGCCATCATAACAGGAACATTTCTGAGTTTGGTTATTACCGTTTGGGTCTCACAATTTCATTTTTGTTGACTCCATAGCTTGGGTATTTGGTTCTACACTTTCATTATAAAACATAGTCATCTGAGTCCACTTGACCTCTGCCCCGTTATTTCATATCTGTCTTTCTCCTCTTCCATTCAGTTTCATTCCTTCTGACTATACTCTGGAGATAAAAAAGTATTCCAGAGAAGCCCTATTTCACTTCATCCCTTCATGAAGTTACTTTAAATTTTACACATAACTGATATTATCCCTTACATATCCTCTTCAGGCTAACTTTATTTAACATAATATCTTCCAGTTCCATATTTCTATGTCTGTATATCATAACTGGAAGTTCTGTATCTTCCATATCATATCTAAAAGTTTTATATCTTTCATATCATAACTGGAAGTTCTCTATCTTCCAGTTCCAGTGACTAAAAGAAGAAAAAAAAAAGATAGTGAGAAAGAATGAAGTAAAATACCTGCCCTAGAGGCAGGCTGGTGGGTAGGTGAAGCAAAACTGGGGACATTAGTGGCTGAGAATGTGCACTGGTGAAGGGTGTTGGACATTGTATGCCTGAAATTCAGTCATAAACAACTTAGTAACCATGGTGTTTAAATAAAATAATTTATAACAAAAATAAATCACTCTAAATATTCTTTAATATTTATTTATTTGTTTATATTTTATTTATTTTTTAATTTTTTTATTTAAACAAATTTATTACACACATAATTGTGTTTGGGTTTCAGTCATGTAAAGAACACTACCCATCACCAGTGCAACATTACCATCACCAATGTCCCAAATCTCTCCTCCTCACCCAACCTCCGCCTGTACTCTAGATAGGCTTTCTATTTCCCTCGTACATTTTCATTATTAGGATAGTTCAAAACGTAGTTATTTCTCTAACTAAACTCATCCCTATTTGTGGTGAGCTTCATGAGGTGAGCTGTAACTTCCAGCTCTTTTCTCTTTTGTGTCTGAAAGTTATTATTGCAAGAATGTCTTTCATTTTTCTTAAAACCCATAGATGAGTGAGACCATTCTGCGTCTTTCTCTCTCTCTGACTTATTTCACTCAGCATAATAGATTCCATGATGAAGTCATGAAATTTTCCTATACATAGATGTACATGGAATATATTTATTTATTTTTAATTTGGGGGCCACACCCTTGACACTCAGGGGTTACTCCTTGGCTAAGAACTCAGAAATCGCTCCTGGCTTTGGGGACCATATGAGATGCAGGGGAATCTATTTGTGGTCTGTCATAGATCAGCCGCATGCAAGGCAAACGCCCTAACACTGTGCTACTGCTCTGACCCTCTCTAAATATTCTTTAAAAAAAAAAGTATGTATATCATTAACTGCAACACTCAACACAATAGGTGAGAAGTTTTTTATTTATTTGTTTTTTTTTGGGGGGGGGTTTGGAGGGCACACTCAGCAGCACTCAGGGGTTACTCCTGGCTCTGTGCTCAGAAACTGCTCCTGGCAGGCACAGGGGACCATATGGAATGCAATTTATCAAACCCAAATTTGTTCTTGGTCAGCCTCGTTCAAGGCAAATGCCCTATCACTGTGCTACCACTCTGATCTGATAGATAAGTTGGAATCAACCTAAATGCCAGACATGAGATGACTGGATCATGAATATATGGTATATATATTCTACAAAGCTCTAAGAAATCATGCAAGCATGTGGTATTATGCAAATTTTAAATGTATTATAATTAGAAATATCATACTATTTTTTATAATTTATGTACCTTAAACTATAAATACATAGAGTTTGAGAAGGAAAGCAAGAGAAATAAAATAAGATCTGTGCTTACAATACTCAGCTGAAAGAAATTTAATAAAATAAGATAAAAAATGTTGGTTTCTAAATAATATTGCACAACTGAGCAAGAAAATATAAACTTTAACCTCAAAATCATTGCCCCAAGACAGGAAGTGAGACTGAGAAAATATATGACATTACTGAAATAATTTCTTATTACTTATAACTGCAAGGCTGACATTCCAAATATCTAAGTTCAGATTCTTTCTGTAGCTTAATGAACACAATTCCATGTGAGATGTACAACACTGCCAGATTTATTACATGAAAGTTAAGATACTGATGAAAAAGACCCTTCTGGTTGGAGTAAGTTATTGCTCTCTTTTTATTATGGTTTATTTGGTGCACAATTTTTGCATATAAAATTCTCTGCAAAGTGAAAAACAGAATCAAAGCTGTATCAAAGGTATGCACAGTACTTCTCAGGTGAGAATAACTAGAAAATAATGGACAATTTATTTGTTATATGCTTAAATAAGGATTTAATTGAAGGGCTGGAGAGTAAGTCGGTAGTGTTTTTGTTTATGTAGATTCCTTCTTTGGTATTCATAGGGTGCCCTTAGACCCACTGGTAATGATCACTGAGTGCAGAGCCAGGAGAAAACCTTGTACACCACCAGTTGTGACCCAGGGAAATAAAAAGGATATAGGGAAATAGTTTATAATCGAGCTCAATTTATGCTACATCTATACTTGAATGAGATTCATATTTGACTATTGAGGGACCTTCCTAAACTTTTATAAAACTATTATTAAATTAATTAAGAGACCTTAAAGGTTCAATTTATGGATAATCTGCCTAAGTGGCCTGTAAAGTCAGAGAAAAAAATCGACAGCAAATATAAGCAATTAGTTAAATGTTAGCAAAAGTATAAAAAAATGTGCTTGCCATCTTTCTATAATTTTCACTTTTATCTCAAAAATTTGGGAGCTCTTTAGTTTATATGAAGGTATATCATAATGTTATTTAATAAAAATAAGAGCTGGAGAGATACCACAGCAGTAGGGCTTTTGCCTAGCACGTAACCAGGGTTGGCGAATAAGTTCGACACAAAGAGACACAATTTTAAACTGTGAGAATCAGAGAGCCACACTACGCAGTGACCTGCCAAAACAGAAACTCACACAAAAGCATATCATTTTAACAATAATATATTAAACACTTTGCATTTTGCCATTTTGAGTGAGAATAAAAATCCTGCAGTGATGGTGAGAGTGTGCTGCGTCCTCCACACTCAGAACTAACGGCAAGATGTGACCCAACATGTGACACACGGGTCCCCCGCTTGCTGGCCCCTGCAGTTGTTTCCGAGGAATGGGAGATGGGATGAAGCACTCGGAGATCTCTCCTCAGAGATCCCTCCTCAGAAGCAGCAGAAACAAATCCGAACTTGGCAAAGAGCCACAGTAGACAAAATTATGATAAAAGGCAAAGAGCCGCATTCTTTTTGGCCGGGAGCCGCCTGTTCACCACCCCTGCCTGTAACCTATCCAGGACCGATGATGATTTGATTCCTGGCATCCCATATGGTCCCCAACCAGAAGCGAGTTCTGATTGCAGAGCTAGGAGTAACCCCTGAGCACTGTTGGGTGTGACAAAAAAAAAAAAAAAAAAAACAAAAAATTTAATAAAAATAGGTTGTTGAATAAAGTTAAAATACTTTCCCCCTATAAAACAAAATGCATTAATGTGGAAACATTAAAATATAAAAGTATGTACAGCTAATTTTTTGTTTCCAAAGCAGCTGTTAGAAAAATTTACTTAACATAAACTAATAAGCTTACTGTTTTCAATAAAATTGAAAGAAGTTTATGATGAAGAAACAAATGTGGAAGTAATTAACACCTTGAAAAAAAATGAATCCCACAGCTTTATAGACAAATGAATTAAATACTAATATTAAATTAAATATAGTATTAAATACTAAAATTATAGCAATACCTAAATATATTCATTAAGTTGATACATAAATACATCTAGCAACTATTAATTTCTGATAGATTAAAGAGGCACAATACCACCATAGAATCCATAAAAATTTTACTTACTCACCTAAAACTACCTGGTTTACAGCATTTAATTCCAAGATCTGAGTAATTTCATTTACATAGTCTTAAATTAAGGTAGTGTTTGTTACTTGTAGTAAATTAACCTTATTGATAAAAATATTTCTTGCTCCTATTTTTGACTGAAAAGAAACATCTCATTCATTAGACACCCCAAGTTCTTCTCTTATTTCTTTTCTCTAGTTCTCTCTCTTCCTTTTTTTTTTTTCTTTCTCCTTATCTTGGCATATCCCATGTTCTAGTGGTGTTAAAAGGGACATTAAATACTAGATTCCTGCAAACTTTTCACCATCTCCCTGGGTCTTTTAGATCATAAACAGGAAGAAGACAGCTATTATATATGTGTATATACAATTAGAAAATTGTTAGGCAGGAAGAAAGAAGTCATTAGGCTACTAAGCTTAAAATGTCAAAATTTAGAGAAATCAATTAAATTTCAGATTTCAGTCAAAATTGATAGTGTGTGAATAAGCTATACATGCTATCAGTGAAATCTATCCAACATTTATTACTATTCTACATACCATAAAGAAACAAAAAATAGTATTGGTTATTATAACTTATTTTTATAAATATAATAGCAATATTTCTAAGGGTGATCTGTGAGGACTAAGACAAACTAAATAAGGATAAACTTAAAAATAGAATTTTTTAATTAGAAGAATCAATGCTAAGTCAAAAGGCTCAAATGTAAGAGATAAATGTAAATTAATTTAGACATGCAAGACAAAAAGTTTATGGTAACCTGATAATTACTTATCAAATACATTGGATATTTGTTTAGGCTTGATAGCTAGGCTTCATATTACAAGTGGGTAGGATGTTTGCTAGCATTCGACAATGAAACAGCAACAACTTGAACTAAGGGCAGGTTCCCCAACCTCATTAACTGATATGTCTTAAGAAAGACACTTGTTTCTTCTTGACAGCTTTTGGGTATTTATCGATTTATTTTAAGATGGCAATATCAGACATCTCTTTATTTTACCTAACTGCATGATTAACCATATTCAACATCAAATTGAATTTCTATAATTTCTAACATTTCTATAATTAATAGATTTTTTTATCTAAAACTTGTTAAAATATAGGTAATGATGAAAATTAGTATATTGATATAATAGTTCATACATTTTTATCTTAGATGAGACATTGTTTAATTTTTAGATTGAAAGTCCAGAAATACTAAAACTAGGAAAAAGATTAATTTAATTTAGAAATATAAGTGAAGAGTATTTTTAAAAATTTATAGAATGAATAAAAAGGAAGACATCACTAAAAATAATAAAGTCTTAATGATAGTACGAGTAATAATACTGACATCACCTAATGGGAAAGAATGTACGAAGGACAGCATTGAGTCTTTAGACTTGGTGACAAGGTAAGTAGTAGACCTTAGAATACTCACAAGCAATATTAAGAAATAAAACCTTGTTTTTTCATGTATTTTTATATTTTTATTTATTTCATAATGTATCATTTAATTGGGAATGTCTGGATAAAATCCAAGAGCTTAAAAATCTTATTGGAAAGTATTAAAGGAAATTTCTCAGGAGTAATATACAGATATATATATATATATATATACATACATAGATATAAAATCATATATATGGATAAACATTGGGCACAAGCAACATTTACATGGTAACTGGCATATAGTAAAATAGCTCATTTAGGACATAAAGATCTACAAAAGAAAAATGGAGAAATTGTCCCTTGGATAAAAAGAATGATGCTTTTAAGAGAAAAAAGCCATGATAGGATACTTCTTGTGTAAGGTCTCCCTGTTTTTAGGCCAAAGGTTTTTCCTTTCTATTTCTCTCATATTTTGCTGTGTATATGCAAACATCAACTACCACATTCACACCTTTTATATTTTATATTTTATTCTTATTTCTTTTTTAAAAAATAGAGCTCTCTAAACCTTCTAAAATTGTATTAATGACTTTATTTGAGATACAATAATTTTCACAAATATACTCGCTACTGAACTTTTTTCTTTTCTTTTTCATTTTCTTTTTTAGTTTTTCTTTTAATTCTCTCTATTTTTTTAAATAATTTTGCTTTTCCTCATCTTGAAACAGACATATTATGATCAGTTATGTCAACTATATGATGCATTTTCATTAAATATTTTTTTTAAAAATTTAAAAACTTAAAAATAAAAAGTTAAGTTGATTGGTGTCAAAGAGATAGTACAGTGGGCAGGGTGCTTGCTTGTAAGTGATTGACCTGGGTTGATCCATGACACCACATATGGCACCTCAGCTCCAAAGGAGTGATCCCTGAGCCAAGAATAAATCCTGAGCACTTCAGAGTATTGCCCTCAAACAACAAACAAAAACATATACAAGGTTTAAAACCAAAGAATTGCAAACATATAATTCGCATCTTACTTGTGAATTCATACGTTTAATTTGATTTTAAAAAATGAAGTGGCAAGGCTCCTAAAGATTGAAAACTATATGAAATTTCATTAAAATTTAAATTGTATTTATTAAAAATACCATATGGAAATTGAAAAATCAGGCCACATCTGGGCTAACATCTCTGCAATTAATATTTATACTTACAGCTAAATATCTATAACTAATCAGTATAAGCAATCAATTCATAAGAATTTCTAGAAATATTAACCACAAACCTAATGCCTATGAAAAGAAAATAAGGAAAAGAGGATTTCAACTATAGAAGAGAAAAAAACAAATGGTGGATCACCATGTGAGAGTATATTCAACCACACCATTGAAAAAAGAAATGCAAATATAACTCAAAATAGCACACTACTTTATGCCTACCAGGTTAGCAACAAATAAAATAACTGATAAAATTAAATGCTGGCTGGGATGCTTAGCAAATTTGGAAGTCTAATTTACTGCTGAATGTAAATTTCTAAAACCATTTTTGTTCCAAAAATGAAACATTTGGAATTTTCTAACAGCTAAATAAATATATACAAACCTTATGAACCAACAACCAAAGATATCTCAATAGTTATAATGTCTTACAGCTATCAGCAATTTTACAATTTAAAGATACATATACAAAATTAGTAGTTTAGTAGAGGACTAGTAATACCTTAAAATTTTACTTTATATATTGTCAGATCTGTGGATATCAACTTGAGATTATTTGATCATGTTTAAAATATCAAGGATAGCAAATACTACTAGGTATTATATTAATTTAAATTCTAGATAATGACCAGATGGATAGTGCAGTAGGTAGAGCACTTGGTTGCCAACATTTAAATCCTCAGCACCATGTATGGTTCTTGGAACTTTGCCAAGAGTAATCTCTGCACAAAGAACCTAGAGCAAGCTTTGAGCACAGCTGAGTGTGAACCTCCAAAACATAAAAAAAAATAGTCAAAAATAAACTCTATGGCATGTAGGGATAAATACATATAAGCTACAAAGGAAATTATTCAATCAAGAGTTAGGCTCAGAGAAATAGTACAAGGGGCACTTTTCTTGCACTCAGTCAACCTTGTTTTAACACCCAAACTCTATATGGTACACCAACCACCACCAGGTATGATACCTGGAGCAGAGAACCAAAAGTAAGTTCTGAAATGCCAGTGGGAGTGGGTTTAAAGCTATGGTGCTTTTCAGGTTTTTGTTTGTTTGTTTTGATTTGGGGGGGGGTGATTTTTTGTATTATTTTTATGTTTTCCTTCCTTTTTCCCTTTCTTTTCTTAAACTGATTTTTATAGTCTCTTACAGGGGTCTTCAAACTACGGCCCGCAGGCCACATATTGTATTTATTCCCATTTTGTTTCTTCACTTCTAAATAAGATATATGCAGTGTGCATAGAAATTTGTTCATATTTTTATTTTTACTATAATCTGCCCCTCCAACAGTCTAAAGGACAGTGAACTGGCCCCCTGTTTAAAAAGTTTTAGGACCCCTGCGAGTCTAGAAGGACTCTCTCGTATTTTACTTGTTTGAATTTTGCCCCTCTCCCCGTTTTTTTAACCTTCAAACAGAACCACATAATTTGAACCATCTTGTTCTGCCTCACAAATTGAGGGGGAAATAATGGAGGGCACCAAGACCAAACAGTCGTATGAACATTGAGTAGAAATAAAAAATAATCAGACTTAAACACCAAATCCTAAGCCAACTACAACAGAATCGATACCCAAACTACAACAAGCTAGACACAGAAGGGATGACTTATACAAGCAGCCCAAGGGGCAAAGTGGGGGCAATATGGGATGCATGCTGAGAACAGGGGTGGAGGCCTTGTAGTTGGAATGCCCCTGATTCAGTTGTCACTATGTACCTAAAATACTACTGTGAAAGATTTGTAATCCACTTTGGTCAAAATAAAAATTATTAATTAAAAAAAAGGAGCTCTAGCAGCCAGACACTGTCAAAAAATGAGGAAATGGACACCTGAGGAAAAAAGAAGTTTGAGTGATACTGTGAAGTTTCTGTTACTAATTATAGAATGTTCTAAAGTACAAGAAGAGTATATTTATGTAATGGCTAATAGACATCCTCAATTAAAAAATTCTTAGATTTCAAATATTCTTTATGTCTTAACTTAAAGATATTTTACAAATGAGCATAACAGTTCAACTTAGCAATATTTTTTAATTATTTGGCTACCTCTATAATAGAAAAACCATCATTAGTGGAATGTCTACATATTGCACTTAGGCAGATGAGATATTTTAAGGCAAAATAACTCCTGCTATAAAACAGAACTGCAACTCCAGCATTATTTTATATATTGCTGCGCTTTCAAATAGGTGAAAACTATAGGAAGATCTGAAACAAAACAATCTGAAAACTACAGTAATAAGCATACTTAAAACTAGAGCCACTATCAATACAAATACAGTATTGACACAGGTAGATGGAAGGGTAGTTCTTGAGGCATCAAAGAAGAAATAAGCAGGTAAAGAACCCTTCACAAAAGGAAACAATCTCAGTGAAATCATGCAAAAACCAAGCCAAAAGTAAATATTTCATCTTTCCTTGGGCTACATGGAAAAATTATATCAAGAAATTTTGCTAATATTATGGTAAGTTGCTTGCTTTGGATGGTGCTGACTCGAGTTAGCTCCCCAATACTACATATTGATCCCCCAAGCACTGTGATCTCTCAGAAGTGACAGGAGTAAGACCTGAACAGGCCAGGTATGATCCCAAAACCAAAATAAATAAACAAATAAATAAACAGAACAGATATTTGGCTTAAGGAAAGTTAATAGCAGTAAAGATTATCATAACATATATTGATAGTTGCTAACCTTCCCTAGACAAAGGCAATTTTGTGGGTAGATTTTAGCGAACATTCAAGTAATGCATATCATTTCAAATTTAAAAAGTTGTTTTGCCATTGGGAAAACAGTGACAGAGATGCAGCATGCTTGAGACTCTGGTTCTTTCCTAAGAATTTGCAAAAAAGTTAAGCTAAAATGATAATGCTTACCTGAATAACACTGGTTATCATTAGAACTTCAGGCCTGAGTTGTCCTTCATCATTAGCCTGAGCATGGAACCATCAGACGTGCACCCCAGTATTGCTGTATGTCAGTCTTTACAGAAGCAGAAAGTACATTGTCTAAAGTTCAGCATTTCTTCATAGTGTTAACTCTAAAAACTGTGAATAACATTAGAATCTTTAATCTGACAAATGCTTTATAAAAGCAAAAAAACAAAAATGGTAAATAAACCATACCAGGGACAATAGTTTGGATGAGCCATAGTTTGTTTATCATTTTTATTAGAATAATTACATGGGTAATATGAATCATAAGGTGGAGGATAGAATTTAAATTTTAGACATTTTCAGATAATGTAATCATTTATATAAAAATCTGGCAGAATCCATATGAAATCTGTATTTACTGGAATCTGGAGGGAAGTAGCATGGTAAAATCTTTGTAGACACAAAGTTATATCATGAATTTCAACAAGTGTTTCTGTAGAGTTTGGAGGCTAAATACATAATAACTCATTTGCAAGAAGGAATTGGGAGACAGGATTATGTAGGAGTATAGTAAGGAAGATTAAATACCCAAATTATCATTTTAGAAATTGAGTGTGAATAAATCATGTTTGTGATACAATGGTAGGGGTGTTGTCCTTGAACTGAAAACAGTAGAAAGAAAATAGAATAATTAGTAGGTAGAATTAGAGAAATATTATAGTCTACCTAATTAGATTAACAGTTACTTAAAAGTGGAATATTTAATTTACTGTGGAACTTTTAAATAAGTCATAGAATTTCAAGAAATATAAATTCGTAATGACATAGAGTTGCTTAATTTGATGCAGATTACCAATGGAAAAACAAAAATAAGTGACATGTGGGGCTGAACAGCAATTTTGTTCATGAATCCAAATGGTTAATCATTGTGAATAAATTATTAGAAAATACTAAATTGGAGATTAACCAGGTACTTACTGTGATGAGCAACAGAGCAGCATTAGGCTGATTAGGTTACTCCCTATAACATTAATTAATAGTAAGAGTTCTAAATAATAGGGTATTGTGAGTATAATGTTATACTTGTAATTTTAGTATAGTCTTCAATTCTTTAATTTTAAATTATTGAGTAAATATATGATTAGCAGTATGACATATGTGTATGTGCTTTACCACATCTGAAAAATATTAGATTTATATCTCTTCCAATTTCCTCTACTTTGGGGCCAGAGCAATAGCACAGTGGCTAGGGTGTTTGCCTGATTCACTGCCCTCTGGGGTTAGATCCCCAGCATCCCACATGATCCCCTGAGCCTGTCAAAAATAATTTCTGAGAAGATAGTCAGGAGTAACTTCTGAATGTTGCTGGTGTGTTCCTAAAAATAATAAATAAAATAAAACAAAAATATCACCTCTACTTCAATTTATTATTTTATTAAATTTGCTATTCTACAGATATTTCTTCTGCAAGCTCAGAGTATAAATAAATAGCACCCATTTATCTATATATTGTGGAATATTTAAAGTTTACTGATCTATTTTTTGGAAAGCTTGACCCCATATAGACAACATCTATATTTTTTTAATTCTAAATTCCATTGACCCAGCCAATTGGATGAATAGACTTTCAATGGGTATTTAATTTGACTGAGAAAAACAAAGTGGAAGCTTAATATTATACTTATTAAACCACATAAGCATATTAATAGTATGTTGACTCCTTAAAAAGTTATCTAACACAATTTCATATGATAAATGATTCTTGGATTTTCTCAAAATTTATTTTGAACATATTGATATAATATATAATGTATTTCAGTACATGCTTCATCAGTTTCAGCCAAATCAAACTTCCACCGTAGATACTGGCATAATTTATAGTTGATTTAACATGTCACATTTTATGAAATATGATCAAAATTTTACTATATACTGAAAGAAAATTAAGCAATATTTAAATATATTCCCCCAGTTTCCAGAAGAGATCCACATGCATTATAATTTTATATTTAGTTACTTTAATATATATGCATTTTATCTGTGCATGGCTTTAAAATTAATAATAAATGTTATTTTCAGATCATTTATTAATATTTTGGCTTGATCAGCAGTTTTTTGTTTCAATAATTTGGGGTTTTGGGGGATAGAGTTTGGGCCACACACAGCTATGCTCGTTGGTTACTCCTGGTTCTGTGCTCAGAAATTGCTCCTGGCAATCTCAGGGACCATATGGGATGCTGGGATCAAACCCAGGACCTTCCCAGTTTGGCTGCATCAAAGCAAATGCCTTACCCCTGTGCTATCACTCTGACTCAATTTGTATTATATTTAAGTTTATCAATCAGGTAATTTTCCAAATTTTGTTAACTCCATGCATGGTGCCTATAAATTATTTGAAAATAAATTTTTATAAGGCAGATGTGAAGTGTGAAGTTCAGGCTTTAATAATATCAACTATTGTTTATCCTAATCTATTAAAAATTATATTTCTATAAATAGTAAATTAAAGAATAAATTTTAGTTATTATTAAACTTTCATAATCTCCCCTTTTTAAATGATTAAAAATGTCATTAGTAAGTAGTAATATTAAAGTGTCTATTTTTAAATTACTGGGTTATAGAGTTAAAAATCATTGTTTATAGTAGAGTTTTGGTCATGCAATGTTCTAATATCCCTCATTTTTATCAGTTTTCATTTCCCACCATGAATTCTCCAATGTAACCTTGATCCCCCACATCTCCACCTTAAAAGTGTTTAACAAATTTCTAATGATTTGTAGTTCCTGATTTCTAAGTCACTTTTTATGAATATTTCTTCTGTCTCTATTTAAAACACTTACTAAATTGAAGAGTAAATACATTGATTATAAATATTTGCTTAGTGTTTGCTTTTTCATTATAATAATATTCTCAGCATCATAATTCATTTAAAATAAATGTCAATTGTGGTCTTATTTTAATATGCTAAATTTTAACCCACTTTGCTTAATTCAAAGAAATCAAAATTTTATGGTATTTTTCAAAAAATATAAAGTATGTTTTTTATTTTTAAAAGTATGATTTTAAAGATATTAATTCTTATAAAAGCCTTCAGAGTTGGAGCAATCTTTGATTTGCAAATAGCTGACCCATGTTCAATCTTCAGCAACCCATATGCTATACTGAGCCCTTCCAGGAGTGACTGCTGTGTGCTGAGCCAGAACACCTGGGGACTACTGAGTGTAGCTCAAAAACAAAAACAAAATGAAACAAGCAAAAGAGACTTTGTAAAATTCTGTTTTGACTTGTCTTAGTCATACTTTCACCACTTGTGAATATTATGTGGGGTTTTTATAAGGGTAGGGGGATGGGGTCTCAACCAGCAGTTCTCAGGGGTTACTCCTGGTTTTGTACTCAGAAATTGCTCCTGGCAGGCTCAGCAGACCATAGAGGATGACAAGAATTGAACCTGGGTTTCTTGGGTTGTCCTCGTACAAGGCAAATGCCCTGCTGCTGTGCTATCACTCAGGCCCACATTTAATATTATGAAATTGAAATAAACCTGAGCTCCTTTTATACCAACCATAAGTAATTATAAAAGATAGATTTGCAGTTGGGATTAAATTGTATTGGCACTAAATTTAGCATATAAATGATGTAAGTTATATTTAATCAAAGTATTTTTAATATATCGTGTAAGTACTCTTGCTTCAACGTTCATGTTTTATGAAAATATACACATAGCTTAAGTTCTAAAAACTAATTTTACAGTTATTTTCTAGTATATTCATTAGAATAAATAAGACTAATTTCGGCAGTTCCTATAAAGAAGTAAATAGTTCTTTTATTATTTTTTTGATTGATTGCTTTCTTGGTTTGTTTGGGTCTACCTCAGGCTTGATTTACACTCAGAGATATCTCCTGGTGGGGTTTGGAGAGCATATAAATTGAAGGGGTCAAATCTGTTTTATTCCATGTTAAGGTAAGTACCTTACTAATTGTCCTATCTCTGAGGACCACTGGTTATTCTTTTCTACTACATTGATATATGCAATGTTTCTTGCTAGTAACATACATAATTTTAATTTGAAACATTTTATTTTACTTTCCACAAAGTAAATATGGTAGCTAGCCATAACCTAACTTTACACAAAAACTGGGACAAAGACAAGTGCAGAGGATTCATTAGAGTTAGAAATATATTTCAAAAAAAATAAAAAAAAGAAGAAATATATTTCAAATATTCTGCCTTTTAGGTTAATAATCTATTTACTATAATAAGGCAATTGAACTATTGTCTTTGATACCTTAGATAGAACAATGTTTCTCAAATTCAAACATGATCAATATTACTTGAACAGTCTGTATACATTCATATTACTGGGTCTAACTCCACAAGCTTCTTTTTTTTAATCAAGTCTGGTTTTTCTAAAACTCATGGTGATAGAAAAAATCTGGAAGAAGTGCCATTAAAGCTACTTTGAATGATGGCTGGAAGGACAGTGTTTTATTTACTTTGAAATAGAAATAAAAAAGACTTGCCTTTCTTAGAGAGAATGGCCAGAAAACTTTTTGAAGAATGGTCCCAGTATATAGACACTGGGCATTTAGAAAATGATTCTTTTTTTTTTTTTTTTTTTTTTTTTTTTTTTGTTTTTTGGGCCACACCCGGTGACGCTCAGGGGTTACTCCTGGCTATGCGCTCAGAAGTCGCTCCTGGCTTGGGGGACCATATGGGACGCCGGGGGATCGAACCGTGGTCCGTCCTAGGGTAGCGCAGGTAAGGCAGGCACCTTACCTTTAGAGCCACCGATTCTTTTAAACTATCCTGCTCTCTCCCAACTCCTTTATTTTCCAATTTGTCCTAAACCCAATGCAGAGTGCTCACCCATCCCCGTAGTGAAAAGAATATAAAAAGAAAAGTTTTTTTTTTTTCCAAATTTACTAGAATCCCATTCTCCATATTTCTTACTCTTTCTTTCCTGTTTTCTCTCTCAACATTTCTACTTAATTCGGCCATTTCATTTTGTCCTCTACTTTCAGTCATGACTGCTCAAGGATAAGAAACTGAGAATGGGTAGTAGAGTGGGTAAATAGTGTGTCTTTCACGAGGTGGACACAGTTAATTTTCCAATACTCTCTATATGGTCCTGAGTAATATCAGAAGAGTAATTCCTAAGCTCAATGCCAGGAGTAAGCCCCGATCACAATCACAGTTGTGCATGGACCCAACACCAGAGCTGGGGAGGAATATTGTGAATCAATATAAAACGTCAAGATGGTTAAGCTTGACTTCGCAAAATTCTGTTTCAAATCCAAGATAAATTCTGTTTGCATTCTCTATGGAAATCGCTTTCAATGAAGCAAGTTGGGAAAATTTTTCAACTTACATTTGTTTGAAAACAAAACAAAATAAATGGTTGGAATAACTGTGTTAAAACATGCTGTTTATCATTTCCATGAAAAAGATCATGGCAATGCCAAGAGCTTTCTTTCCTGAGGAATGTCCTTATGTCTTTGAAAGGAGGCTTAGTCCTTTTATAAACCATTTAGTCCATAAATTGGCTACAAGTTTTGGGAACACAGTGTGTACCACTCTTCCTAATTTGAATAAAGATTTTTGTTTCCAATTTGAATTTACAGACCATTCTGTTATATATAACCAATGCCTAGGAGCATAAAATTGATCAAATGTCAAACTTTTAGAATCAGTCATATTAGGACAATGCAAGAGGGTTAGAAGCTCACACAAGAACATGCTGACACTTAAGTGATCTACCACTAATTTTCCATGTGTATGTTTTTTTTTTTTGTTTTGTTTTGTTTTTGTTTTTTTTTTTTTGTTTTTTGGGTCACACCCGGCAGCGCTCAGGGGTTACTCCTGGCTTTATGCTCAGAAATCGCTCCTGGCAGGCACGGGGGACCATATCGGACGCCGGGATTTGAACCACGGACCTTCTGCATGAAAGGCAAACGCCTTACCTCCATGCTATCTCTCCGGCCCCCATGTGTATGTTTTATAATATAACAAAAGATCTTTTGGATAATTTTATTAAGTGACCTTATACACAAAGCTATTTTATTTATATTATCACTTATGCTTCTTTGCTTATTTTTGTGCTTATTATAATTATTATTTTATGATATTGAATTTCAGAGGATTATCATTCCCACCTCTGATTGTGTATAATATATACAATTTTACCCTAAAGTTCTAGAACCATCCTATTACCAAACAGAAAATTATACTTAGAAAATTATATACTTCTCTCTGCTCTTTTCCTCTGGTTACCACAATGTATTTCATTAAGTCTAGGACACTGCTATTTGACTAGTTGTTTTGTTTTATTTATTCATGTTCCATATATGAGTGAAAGCATCTTGTATTTACCTTTCACACTTTTGATTTACTTAACTAATATAATTACCTCAAATGCATTCATCTTGTCCTCAAAGACATAATTTTATCATTTTAATGAGTATGAAGTATTCTATTGTCTATATAATCATGCCTTCTTTATTCAGTCTTCTGCCAATGGGCATTTAGATTAATTACATGTTTTGAAAACATGAATAAGACTATGAACAAAAGGGTGCAAATATCCTTTCATTTTAATCTTGTCTTATCTCTCCTTTGGCTAAATGCCTAGCAGAAGTATTACCAAATTGTATGGAATTTCCATATTTTACAGCTTTCTGAGCCAGATTTTCATTCTTCCACATTCTCACTAGCACTTGTTTCCAATCCTTTTGTCATATTTGCTGTCATATGTGGTGATATTCTCATTGTGGTTTTAATATAACTATTTCACTAATACCTTCTGCACATCTCTCTTCTTAAAAATTGTGGTCCTTTTGGAGTACTCATGTCCCTTATCTTTATTTTCACAGGGTGATTTACTTTTCAGCTAATGACCTGTGTGAGTTTTTATATATATATATTTGGTTTTGAGCCTTTTATCATATTTATGATGTGCAAATGCATTTTCCTATATGCTAGATTGCTTTTTTGGGTTTGCTTTTTGTTGTTGTTTTTGGGCATTACTTTTGTTTGTTGTCCAGATTTTAACCTGAAGCTGTACCATTATTCCATTTATTTATGCTTTGATTTCATTACTATTATATTTTAATTATCAAGCAAATCTTTTATGTGGAGATTTTAAACTATATGATCTGTATTTTACATTTTCTATAGTTTCAGTTTTAATATTTGTGTTTAGCTTATTTTGAACGAATTTTGAAAATAATGTAAAATTGTTATCTTTTATTTTCTCTTTTATATTTTTCCTTTTTCTGGATTTTGGGCTACAGTCAGCTGTTCAATGCTTAGGATTTTATCCAATTTCTGCAATTAAAAAAATTCTTCTATTGTACTGGTGGAGGGGGGTGTTCTGTTTATGACTGAAACCCAAATACAATCATACTTTTAATTATGGTGCTTAAAGATTTTATTAAAAACATTTAAAAATGGGTAAAGGACATGAAAAAAAATTCCCATATGACAAAAAAATGACTTAAAATATTCTTCCTAATAGTAATGGAGACCATATGGATCCTAGGTGTCAATCTGCATTATCTGCATACAAGAAAGTACTCTATCCACTGTACTATCTCTCCAGTCCCTTCTTTCAATTTATTAATTGTATAGCCTACCTTATTATTTGGGGAGGCACACCTGGTGACACTTAGGGGTTACTCCTGGCTATGCACTCAGAAATCGCTCCTGGCTTGGGGGGACTATGTGGGACACCTGGGTATCAAACCCCTGTTCTTTCTAAATTAGCATATGCAAGGCAAACTCCCTACCACTTGCACCACTGCTCCAGCCCCCTACCTTCTTATTGAACTCATTATTCATAGTAGTTTTGTGTGAGGAGTATTTAGAGTTTTCTATGTATTTAAGTTAGCATGTTCTGTAATTTTTATTTTTCCTTAACAATTTAGATTAGTGATAGGTGCTTTTTCTTCCTGACTGGAATATCCAAAATTATTTGAAAAGTCATAATGATAACCTTATTTTGTTTCACATTTTAACGTGAAAAATATGGTTGTTTACAGTTACATATGAAATTAGCAGCAGCTTTGTCTTGTGCTTGAGGTCAAGTATTTAATTTCAGGTAATGCAAGAAGGCCCATATTCTATGTGATCCACTCCTTGTTCTCCTGCAACACTACTACCAGCACCAGAAGACATAATTGCTGCTGAGTGACGCAAATATAATTTTTTTTTATTTTTTTGGGTTTTTGGGCCACACCTGGCGGTGCTCCTGACTATCTGCTCAGAAATAGCTTCTGGCAGGCACTGGGGACCATATGGGACGCAGGGATTCAAACCAACCACCTTAGGTCATGGATCAGCTACTTGCAAGGCAAACACTGCTGTGCTATCTCTCCAGCCCCAATTTTTAATTATAAATATATAATTTTAATCTAAAATAATTTTAATTATAAAAATATAATTTTTAAATTATAAACATATAATTTTTATATTAATAATTTTTATTTCGACCAAAGTGGATTACAAATCATTCACAGTAGTATTTCAGGTACATAGTGACATTGAATCAGTGGCATTCCCACCACCAATGTTGTCCTCCCTCCACCCCTGTTCCCAGCGTGCCTCCCATATTGCCCCTCCTTTGCCCCCCAGATTGCTAGTATAAGTGGTCCCTTCTGTGTCTAGCCTGTTGTAGATTGGGTATCATTTGCCTAAGTTCAACTCAACTCAAATCTGAATCTATAAACCTTATATTGTGGCTAGTCACTGACTTCACCCGAGGATTCTTACTGTAGGAGATCTGTAGACATGAAAGTTTTTTCTGCAAGTCTCTCTATAAGCCCCAAACTACATCTTTGTCCATTTAGCAACATTTAAGTATGCATGCTCATTTGGGGGCATGAAGATTTCTTTTTGTTTGTTTGTTTGTTTTTGTTTTTGGGTCACACCTGGCAGTGCCTAGGGGTTACTCCTGGCGCTATGCTCAGAAATCGCTCCTGGTAGGCTCTGCCCAAAGATAGCATGGACATTAAGACATTTGCCCTGCATGCAGAAGGATGGTGGTTCACATCTCGGCATCGGATATGGTCCCCCGAGCCTAAACATATAATTTTTAATAAAAATGGTAATTGTATTACTCAAGTATGTACTGTATTCACATAAAATTTTAGGGGCCGGAGAGATAGCATGGAGGTAGGGAGTTTGCCTTTCATGCAGGAGGTCATCGGTTCGAATCCCGGCGTCCCATATGGTCCCCCGTGCCTGCCAGGAGCAATTTCTGAGCCTGGAGCCAGGAATAACCCCTGAGCACTGCCGGGTGTGACCAAAAAAACAAAACAAAAAAAAATTTTAATCCCCTTTAAAAATTCCTAACATTGCATTATAAGATTATATATTTCTGATGTAAATCACTAAAAAACATTATGTAATGCTAAATAAAATTTTTCACAGAATATTTAATTCTGTCCTTCATCATACAATTATCTCCTTCTTCCCAATTGAACCACCTCCCTGTGCCTTTCATTCTGTTTAAGTTTTCTTATTATTTGATATTGAATCTAGATATTGAATCTTGTAAAAATAATTTACAGAACCCATTGATATGGTCATCTAGTATTTTCTTTTTCTTTCTTTCTTTTCTTTTCTTTTTTTTTTTTTTTTTTTTTTTTTTGGTTTTTGGGTTGCACCTGGCAGCACTCAGAGGTTACTCCTCAGAAATCACTCCTGGCAGGCTCAGGGGACCATATGGGTTGCCAGGATTTGAACCACAGACCTTCTGCATTCTATCTCGCCAGGCCCAGGATTTTTATATTTTAAATTTTTTCTGTTACTTAACTGAATTTTCCTAAATTTAACTATTTTTGCATTCTTAAAATGAATCATACTTGGTCATGATGATTCTCTTACTATATTTTTAATTGTATTTGCCAAATTTTTCTGACATGTTTTTCACGTGTTTGTCAGAGACATTAGTCTGTAATGCATATTCCCTCTGTACTGTATATTTCTGGTATGGAAATTAGAGTAATATTGGCATTTTATAATTGGAATTATTTTCTCTGTAACTTTTGAAAGATTTCAAGCAAAATGTGTATTCCTTATTTGAATATTTTATTCAAAAATAATTTACTTCTAAAGTTATCTGGTATTGAGCTTTTATTCTGAGGAGATTTTTATTCTTAGCTTGATTCCTGAACTTGTATATTCTTCACTCAACCTTCCTTATTCTTCCTTGGTCAGTCTTTAAAAATTCTATGAATCTAAAAATAGGTGTCTATTTTTTTCTAGATTTCAAATCTCATTACATATAAGAAGAGATGGTGCTCACTATATACTTCTTTAACCAGATTCTATTCTCCACAACATATGACCCTCTAAGACTTTTTCAAGAATCTCTGAGTACAGAGAGTGGAAGCAGGCTAGAATACCACTGACTATGGTCGCAAATAAATAAATGAAATTGATTATTATTTTAAAAGACATATACACATTCTTTATAAAATAAGATAGTTCTGATAAAATAACAATAAAAATTAAATATAGGGCGATTTGACTTGTCATTTTGTAATTTGTTTCACATTTCTTGGGAGGCCTCCCACAAAGAACTCAGTGTGATAAGGACTCCCTCCCTATAAGTCATGGTCAAATGCCTGGGATTCAATAGTAAAGTCAAAAATGAAGCTGCTCAGGCCAGGCAGTTACAAGGATTAGGCTAGTGATGCTTTGGGCCATTCAGAACTATATCTGACATTGTACAGAGTCAATTGTACATTGTCAAGAGTGCATTTAGTGATTTTTCATGGGGACTATGTGGTGCCAGTGTCAGCTGCATGCAAGGCTGCAACTATTTGACTCTAGCCTAAGTTGCATCATAATGTTCAAAAACAGAAAATACACACTGAAACCTGTATATTATTCCCTTATGCTGCTCAAAATTATGCACACGCATGCACACACATACACTTCTTTGCTAATGATGTTTGAGTTTATCACTGAGCATCTGCATGTTTTAAAGAGTAAAATATTTGAATATTCCTATAAGAAAATTAAAAGAATTAATTTAAAATCCTTCTTTATCTATGATAATAATGTTATAATTGTCCCTAGTGACTTTCATATTTGTGTCAGAAAGAACAAAGGCAACACAAAATTCCAATTAAAACTAAGTATAATAAAATTCTCTACAAAAGGCCAACTTCATTAAATACAGTCACTGATTATGTATTTTTGAGTTACTTTTAAGAGTCAAACTTTGGACTCCATAGGTAACTATTTTTATTATTATTACTAAATAATCAAAGGCATTTTAAGCATGACTTTGTATTAAGTATTTTGTATTAATTTTTAATCAGACTTAATACTCTTAATTCTGAATTTAATGCAGTCAGGGTATTTCTCAAATTACCAAACTCTGCCTGATTTAAAAGTTGTTTTAGCAAAATTCTAGTGAGAGTGTGAATAAGAATATGGCTACTAGTCTAATTTGGAAAAATATTTAGAGGTTTCTCAATTTATTTTAAAAGATGTAACACCTAATCCATTATTCCACTTTTAGTGATCTATCAAAGCATGAACATTAATCAAAACATAATTAACACTAAGATTTTAAAGATACTTATAGTAAAGACAACTAAAGCTAAGAACACAAAAACACTAATCTGAACAATAAGTCCATCTCTTTGGTAATCACTGCTATTTTTTTAAATAATTTTCATGACATGAAAACCCAAATTCCCAAAGACAGGAAAAGGAATGATGTGTTATCTACACAATAGAATACTACAAGATAAGGTAAGATCTTGACATTTGGGACAATGTGGATTTAACTGAATTATATTATTATATTATACATTATATATTATTATTATATATTATTATATTGCTACACAATATAACTCAGGAGAAAGACAAATACTGCATAATACTGTTGATCATTTATATATAAATAATTAAAACAGAGGGACTTGCAAAACAAAAACATTAAAAATAAGCCTTCAAATGTGACTGCAGTATTCAGGCTACCATATGAAGAGAAGGGTTTAAAGGTTGTAAAGGTTCAGTGAACTTCATTGGAGGAAGAATTTAGTGATGCAAATTGTGTACTTATATAGAAGGAGGTGTGAAAATATCTATTCATTAAACTTGGAGCCAGAGCAATAGTACAGTGTGGTTGGATGCTTGCCTGGAGTGTATCCAACTATGATTCAATCTCCACCATTAAACAAGTTTCTCTGAGATCTGTCAGAAGCAATCCCTGAACATTGACCCACAAGTTACCCCTGAGCACCAATAGATATGGCTGAAAACAAACAAAAATAAAACCGTCTACAAACCATTGTTCCCTAGGTTAAAAGATATAGAAATATTTTTCAAAGCAGTTATTCTAAAAACTTGCAACACATTAGTGTCACTGGCAAGCTTATGCAGTTTGTGCTTTGTACCAATTCAACATATTGTTTGAAAGAAGAATCAAGACATCTGAAATTTCTAAGAATTTCATGTAAATTCAATATACAATAAAGTTGTAGAAGCCTAGTTTACATTTTTTACACACTAATGTTGATAATAGCATTAGGCATGATTAATTTCATAGTAACATCTACCTACTATTTTTTAATTAGTGGGTCTGGTTTGAGGCATACTAGGTGATTTAGATGTCAGTAAATTTAAACATTAAAAACTTGTTAAAACAAGAGTCAAAGGATAATCATATCTGGATTATCTCTCAGGCTACTTACTAAAGAGAAACCTTTAAAGCCAATATTAAGGAAACTTTGTTCAGCTTTCTAATGGATTTTCATGTCTCTTTCATTTACATGAACATATATAATATAAAGGATACACAGTGTTAAGTACAAAGTAGTTGTCACTGAACAAGATTATCATCCAACGAGTATATTAGACTATTTTACTATTTTGTTTTTTATAATAGTGTTGATATTATGCAGTGTGTTCCATTTCCTAAGTCATTGACGTTAGAATAGCATAGATGAAGAGAAGTCAATGACAAAGAGAACATTTATAGAAAATTAAAGCATACTTGAATTTATATGTTTTGATTTTATTCTGTGTCATCAACTAAGTGGATTAACTTGTAGAAATGATTTTTCACAATACCAAAGTGCAACTATATATAGGTGAACTTTTAAAATGTACAATTACTATGAAGGTCTGATACTGCAGTGGTATTGGTCATGGTAGTAGGCATATATCATTATCATTTAAGAAGTCGAATAAAAACAATGCAATTCTTTAGGTATTTATATGTTGTGGAACAAAAGGTGGAAAGAAATGGATGTTTGCATTCATCATTAATAGTCATGTAAATCAATATAAATATCTAAAATGGTTAATTGGAGATATCAGAAAAAAATAAGTATATATAGCTTCATATATATGTATGTGTGCAAGCTGAGTGTACCAGAAAATAAGTGTACACAGTGTATGGTATCTGTCAATTCATATACCTATAAAGTCAACACTATTAAATACTATTTTCAGATACTGTAGCAACAGAAAAATAATATTAAAGAATAATTTGTGTATTTAATCTGTTTGTACAATAATAATTCAAAATAATAGAATATTGGGCCCAGAGAGATAGCACAGCGGCATTTGCCTTGCAAGCAGCCAATCCAGGACCAAAGGTGGTTGGTTCGAATCCCGGTGTCCCATATGGTCCCCCGTGCCTGCCAGGAGCTATTTCTGAGCGGACAGCCAGGAATGACCCCTGAACAACGCCGGGTGTGGCCCCCAAACCAAAATAATAATAATAATAATAGAATATTGTACAAGTATGAATTTTTTCCTTAATGGAAAGCACAAACATGGTTGAATGTTTTCGGTACTTACTGTGAGAGATAAAGTAGAGCAGGAGGTTAGTGGATTATTTTCTCAATGTCTGTTTATTAACTTTGTTTCTCTTAGTTCTCTAAGTCTAAATTACATATTTTACTTGACAAACCAAATGAAGCCAATGAGATAAGCCATACTTTAACTGTGGGATAGAACTACCTCAAAGGGTATGATAAATTAATTTGTCAAATCTAACACAGGTTTTAGGTAATGCAGTTTTTTTTAGTTAATCACTGAAGGCTTATATGAAACAGAGATTCTAGTATCTTTGGGGTAGATGCTAGTACTGAATTCCATTATGAAGATAGAAGTCAAGCCCATGTCTTGCAATCATGCTTTAGATAAAAAATTGACTCTTTATCCAAATGAACTTAATTTCAAAGCAGTTTTCCCTAAAGAAAGAGTGTATTAAAAGCAGACATTCATAATAGGAAAAACCAAAATGAGAATAACATGCCATTATGGGAATTAGAATGTCAAGAATTAATTTGTGATAGTCCCAAAACATACTAACAAATGAAGCAATTATTTATAACAAGACTAATTCAAAATCCCACAATGGGAATTTGGACTAGATCTCTGGACTTGGTTTCTAAACCTGTTTTAGCAAAACATTAGGAGAAACAAACTCAAAGTTCTACCTGTTAAAATTCTACATTTCATCAAATTCAATCTTTAACAAAATAAAAACTCCCATGTAAATAATTCATAGGAAAATTATTAAGAGTTAAAAGAAATTGGAAAATGGTGTTTTCACCAATCTATAGTGAATTTTATTATTTTTGGTGTGAAGGGAGAGAATGAAGATGATTGTTTATGGTTTTAGATTTTTCTGTTATTTATGTCAAATGTGTAATTTTTTATCAGATTAAAAATCAAAGTTATTAAAAGGGCTCAATTATAGGCCTCTTTCCAATTTTTTTTATAATGTAACTGCTGTTTTTTTGGGTTGTTTTTCTCTTTTGCTTATAATATATTTCTGCTTTTGGTTCCTCTTCTAATTAGGCTGAGGGGAGATGTTACTTGGTTCCTGCAGACCATTCAAACATGGACCACCCTAGCCCAAACACAGGTTTTAGAAACTGTTATAGCTCAATCTATTCTCTCTGCTTACTCTTGTCATTCAGAACTACATTTGTAACATTACTATACCCAGGGATGCTTTGAATAAGTATTAAACCTTAGCATAACCCCTTGTTATTAGCAGTCTTCACATATAAACCAAATACTGGATGTATATCCATATACTTCTTGTGGAATATCCCAAATAATAATGCTGCTGTGAGTGGGATGCCAAGACAAAGATCAATTTTAGCCAGGGTCTTTTCTATTGTTTTAGATTCCAATTGAATCTTCTTGCTTGTGATCAGTCTTTCTGGGACTACTTGTTAGCTAGCATGCTCTTTAAGCCAGGCTGCAGTCTATATGAATGAAAGTCCTTCTTTTTTCTTTTCTTTTCTTTCTTTTTTTTTTTTTTTGTTTGTTTGTTTTTTTGGGTTGCATCTGGCAATGCTCAGGGGTTACTTCTGATTCTACACTCAGAAATCGCTCCTGGCAGGCTCAGGGAACCATATAGGATGCCAGGATTCGAACCACCATCCTTCTGCATGCAAGGCAAATGCCCTACCTCCATGCTATCTCTCAGGCCCCGAAAGTTCTTCTTAAAGTGGCGGATTATTTGTGTATCTTGGGAAATTTAGTTGATTTGACTCAGGGGAAACTCAAATTTTATAAAGAAAAAATATATGGATACATACGTATTAAGAAATATCTATTACTCTGTGGCCTAGAAACCCCACTTCAGGAATAAAATCCATAAAAATTTTTACTGCTGCCTGTGCCTCTGATGCAAAACTATATCATTTGAGATCAAGGAAAGGATAACTGTGGCTTTTTTATGGCACATTCAAGAGAGCTAAGTGACCATTGTGATGGTAGAGATGCTAATTATGAATTAGTTATAAAGGGAAAAACATAAATATGCTAAGAGTAGAGAAGATCATCCCAATGTAAGTCTAATAAATATAGCAAGAAAAAAAGGGACACTGAATACAGAGTAAGGGGAGAAAAAATATAACAAAATTTTGTAATGAACTGCAACAATATCTTAGAATTCCTGAATATAAAAATACAAAAATATAAACAGAGGGACCAGAGCAGTGGCACAAGCACTAAGGCGTCTACCTTGCCCATGCTATTTTAGGACTCACTGCAGTTCGAGTTCCTGGCGTCCCATATGGTCCCCCAAACCAGAAGCAATTTTTGAGAGCATTGCCAGTATGAGTGTTTTAATCTAATGCACAATAAAAGAAAAATTTTTAAAAATTAATAAAAAAAAAAACTAGTTATCTTGGGGCCGGAGAGATAGCATGGAGGTAAGGCATTTGCCTTTCATGCAGAAGGTCGCTGGTTCGAATCCCGGCATCCCATATGGTCCCCCGAGCCTGCCAAAAGCGATTTCTGAGCATGGAGCCAGGAGTAACCACTGAGCACTGCTGGGTATGACCCAAAAAACAAAAATAAATAAATAAATACATAAATAAAGTTATCCTTCAGAATATATACTGACAACAAAATGTAATTAATACAAGCCCAGTATAAATTAAAAGAGAACTTTAAGGACTAGAAACCATTTAAAAAAATAAATATTTAGAGAGAAGATGATTACCCTCACTGTTTTTAAATTTTAGAAAAAAATATAATTCATGGTTGGTTACTTCAACCTAAATTCTGTGATCTTACTTTTATTAATCTTTTTTATTATATGCAGGGTCTGGAAAGACAGACAGTAGGCAGGACACTTGCTTTTCATGTTACCAACCCAGGTTGAATCTCTGGCACTACAAAATGTTCTCTATGTCCCAGCAGGAGCCATAAGTGCAGCAGGTATGGCTCAGAAACAAGCAAAAAATGTTATCCGAGCAACTATAAATATTTTTATTATTTACTATTATTAATGTAGCTTAAATGTGTACAAAATTGATTGTAATAAAATAATCTCTCAACCAATTTACCTATAAGTTCAGTGAAGCACAATATTGCCTTCTTGTGAGGCAGTTTAAGAACCTTGGCATCTTCCACACAGTCTTCCCAGGAAAGACCTTAACCACATCCAAACAGTGGTCCTCAAACTATGGCCCGCGGGCCACATATTGTATTTGTATCTGTTTTGTTTCTTCATTGCAAAATAAGATATATGCAGTGTGCATAAGAATTTGTTCATAAGTTTTTTTTTTACTATAGTCAGACCCTCCAATGGTCTGAGGGACAGTGAACTGGCCCCCTGTTTAAAAAGTTTGAGGACCCCTGCTAGGAGCACAAAGATGACAGCCTTCTGTTAGGAAAAGTGTTTAAAAATCTGCTTAGGGCATAAAAAAAATAGAAAAGAAGACAAAGAAAGAGCTGTGGATCACAGCAGCTAAGCAGCCACCTTACATGTGGCTGACATAGTTTCATTCCTGACATCACATATGGTCCCCTGAGCCTGCAAGGATTGACTCTTGAACTCATTCAGGAATAAGCCCTGAGCACTGATGATTGAATCAAAAAAAATTGAAAAATGGGATGGGATAATAGTACTTTACCATATAGAGAAGAATCCTACTGCATCAATTTTATTCTGAAATATTTTGGAAATCAAAGGTCACTTAATTCCCAATTCCTTGAAGATGTGATTAATGAATCACATACTTTCATAATAAAATTAATGTAATATCTTAAACAATTGAAGTTTACTTTTGTGGAGGTGTTGCCTCACACCCATTGTACTTAGGGTTTAATCCTGCCTCTGAGATTTTCTTAGGGGTCATATGTGCTACCACTAATCAACAGGATCAAACTATGTGCAACCTAAGTGCCATAGCCTAATATTCTCTCTCTAGCCCAGTGCTTCTCAATTATTTTGTCATGCCCCCCTAGGAAGAAGAAAACATTTTTCATGCCCCCTGCGAGATTATAAATAGTATCTTTATTAAAAAGAAACTTTAACTTGCAAAACAAAAATATATAAAATAATTTGAGTTGATATTTTAATCAGAGGTGATATCTGGATTAATGGCTACAATGAGCACGTTCTGCAACGCATAGCTTTTCGAAGCGGGGTTTGAAACAGGACACAACAACTCTCAGCTCCAGAGACATACAGAGACATAAACACGGGCTTAGCTTGTTATGACAGTGTTTGCGGAGGTCAAACACATCCCTTTTATGGAGCCTCGCACCCCTCCCAGGGGGGCGAGCCCACTATTTGAGAACCACTGCTCTAGCCTATTAACTTTTCAGGGTACTAAGTAAAATTGACAACCACATTTTATGAATATGTTATGAATTGATTCTAAATACCACTTGGATATGGGCCGCTCCAACAGACTAGGTTTATTTTTCTATTTTGGTATAGAATAAACATGCCTATTAGTAAGCTCTCCCCAAATTATTATACTTAAGTGGCTAAGCAGTTTTATCACAGATCTCTTAGAGTTCCTAGGTTACTCATGACATGCATACATTCTCCAAGGGATTCTGATCAAGAAACTGGTCTCTCCATCTCTCTGCTATCTGCCTTTAAAGCAATTTACCATAATAGCTGGCCACATACTGAACTTAAAAGAGAAGTAGAGGTTCTCTATTTAAAGACAAATGAACTTTACTAAGAGTTAACCTAGTTCCAACACAATTTCAAAAATAATCATCCATTTCACCACTTTTTAATGATGTCTTCTTATTTTACATTAAATTTTATTTAAATTAAATATTTATACTTTTTATTGATATTTGTGTATAATTTTTTTGAGCCCCTGGGACTGCTGTCAGGTCCAGACGGTACAGGTAGCGATGTAAGGTGTGGGTGTGGGGTGTGCCCTGCTGGGTGTGCATGATCTTCTTGACACAAATTACATAAATTGTAGATATATATGTACCGGTAAATGCCTACTTAGTGTAATAATCATTTTACCCTTTTAAACAAACATTGATTGCTATGTATATATAGATATATAGATTTTTATTTTATTTTTTGGTTTTGTGATACACCTGGTGGCACTCAGGAGTTACTCGTGGCTCTCTGCTCGGAAATCACTACTAGAAAACTCAGGGAACCATATGGATGCTGGGAATCAAACCCAGGTCTGTCCCAAGTGGCCGCATGCAAGGCAAATGCCCTACTGCTGTTCTATTGCTCCAGCCGTGTTAAATACAGATTAGCACTAAAATCCAGATACTGTATTTAATTTGCTTTGTTTAATTGTTTTTCAACTTCTTATTACTGGCTATTTCTACCACAAACATTTACCTGTTACTGTATTTAATTTTACATCTCCAATGTCAGCAATATGTCATAGTTCAGAGAGTACCATGAAAATAATATACCCTTACTGTACTAATGCTGAAAGATTTACACCAGTGCAAACACTGCTATGTGTTACATGGCTTAACACTATCAAGACATCTCACAAAGAAAGAAAATCTGAACAAAAAACTACTTATATTTTAAGTATCCTCAAAAGGAATTGTCAGAACAACTCCTTTGGATGATTTGTAATATTTTTTAAATTCTTAATAAGAGTGAGTCTGTTATTTACATTTCATAATTAACATTCATAGTTTTATTTTTATTGCATTTTTAGATCATATTAGAATCTTGGATTAGCTTCAAAGTTTACTAATTTGCAGTTGGTGTTCTAATTATTGATGTACTTTGGTAAGCCTCTACAGAATTGAACTCTCTCTCCACATTTGGTTAGGCTTCCTCATAAGGTAAATATGTCAGGTGTAAATGACTGAATAGAACTACAAATATTTTTAATTGAAGTCAAGTAATCTCAACAGCTGTTTATTTTTTGTTTTTAATTAGGAAAAGGAAATAAAACTCCATTTGTTCAAAGTTAAGTCTTAATTGCACTTCCTCAAATTTATATTCCTTGGTTTTATTTTTCTGCAGTTAAGTAGTTTGTAAGAATACACAGTAGTATTGTTGGTTTTTATCTTTTGCCTGCAGTTTAATTTTATATGTAACTTTTACATTAATGGATGTGAATTTATTTTTATGGATATTTATGTTTGTTTACTTTGGCTCCATTTTTCCAAAAGCTGAAATTCTCTCGTTTATGGTTTTTAGTATAGACAATACCTAGTTAATATGATTCTGTGCACTTCTTTCTGCCCTTCCCCCAACTTTTCTATTATAGACACGAGTAAATTTCACCACTGTCACTTGCAGATGAGAAATCACAAGCTAAAGGATCACACAAATCCCATTATGATGAATGCTCATTTCTTACAATAAAACATTTTAATAGGGATTATATTTTTATTTCTACATAGTGCCAAATATTTTAGAAGAGGGGGCTCTATCCACTAACCATTCTATAATCTCTAACCACTAATCAGATTACATTATATCATGTCTGCTGATAAACAATTTACAGTGACATAAAATCCATGGTTGTGAAATCACCCCCAGGAACCATATCTCTACCTCCATGCAGACAGGCGTGAGGAAGCACGGTAGTCACGAAGAATTAATACACCAAGCTTGTCAGGAGAGAGCCATGAAGTCAATCTGCTTTTCGCTTCTGGTCCTCTCTCAGCATGCCAAAAGACAGAACTGCCTTTTCTTTATTAAATCAATACCTCTCCAACCAGGAGGGGCAGGGTGAAGGGGCAAGTATCTTCTCAAAAGGAGATATTTACAGGAAAGAGAAAGATGGGGAACACCTTTCTCTTGGGTAAATAGCTGGGTATCATCTTACAGTTTACCAACAGACTATTTAAACAGAGCTTTTCCTATTACAATTTACCAACAGACTATTTAAACAGAGCTTTTCAAAAAAATTCGTTTTAAGCAATTATTGAATCTTTTCTTTTTTCTTTTTTTTGTTTTTGTTTTGTTTTTGTTTTTGAGCCACACCCAGTTATGCTCAGGGGTTACTCCTGGCTATGCTCTCAGAAATCGTTCCTTGCTTGGGTAACCATAAGGGATGCTGGGGATCGAACTGAGTCCATCCTGGACTCAGGATGCAAGGCATACGCCGCGTGCAAGGCAAACGCCATTTTGCTGAGCTATCACACCGACCTCTATTGAATCATTTCTGTTAATCAATGTATTTAATTTTATCCTTTTTTCTGTGTTATATTTTTGATCCAAATGGGTACTCTAAAACATCAGATAATTGCTAAGATCACAGAAAATAATTGGAGCCATAATACTTGAGACCATATAACTCTGGAAAAACGATCTAAACCTTTTGAGATCTGATATTTGCATTCATAAAACAGGAACATAGTGCAATTCAAGTTATATTGCTGAGAGTATTATATACAAATGGGACTTTAAAAAAATTTCTCTCCTACAGTTAAATCATTCTCAGGCCTGTGTACCACAGTCCAATTTAAAAAATCAGATTATAGAAATTAGGCATCTTCTAAAAGAATGCTATTGTTAAATAAATTTGCAAAAATCCTTAAGTAATCAAGTTTCTTTGGAAGTTGTGATTTATCTTCAGATAAATCATACTCAAAAGTAGTCACTCAAAACACTTAAAAATTAATATCTTATCTTGCATTAGATACTATGATGTGCCCTGGGAATAAATAGCAAAGTAATAAATCCACCCCTAGATAATTTGGTTATAGTGGAGGACAATACTATTGATAGAAAATGTATTTAGCATATGAGAGTGATGGTTTTATTGAAAATTACAATAAGATTATGTGTTAAAGATTGGAGAAATTTATTTCTGAAAGAATGGCAAGAAAATTTCAAGAGATAATAATATTTTTGTAGAAATATTTTCAAAGTAAGGCAGGTGTGTTAGTATCTGAAAAAAAAACTTTATGTCAATATTTGAAGAATGTTTCAAGTAAAAGAACAACTCCGATGTGCTAAAGCAGATTCATTGTCAACATATTAGAGGAAAAGAAAGGAAGCCAAGTGACAGTAGAGAAAGGCAGTGGAAAGTGCTAGGAAATGCAGTGAGAGTTAATCAAAACTTATACTAGGAAGTAACATAATAAATCATGGATAAATGTTATGATTTTAAATGAATCCCCATGAAGGTATTTAAAACAATTGGTATTATTATTCTTACGGTTTTAGATGATTAATTAACCTTTGACAGGAATGTATGGAACACCTACAAAAACATCAGTATTAAATTGTACTAATACAGGTAGCTTGTGATTTCTTAAATATTTATTTACTTCAGCTATTATTGATTTATAATAAACTTGCTTTATAAAATTACACTTGTACTATAGAAGTATTATATAGGATTCACATATATGTACTTACTCACCAGTCATCCTACCATAAAATAGGTTTTTTTATTATTATACATCAATGTGGGAACAGTGAACAGCTGTGGAATGACATTGTTGAGATATCTATATTTTCTTACGTGAATAAAAAAAACACATAATAGTGAGGAGAAAATCTTCTTTTTCTTCTTCTTCTTCTCTTCTTCTTCTTCTTCTTTTTCTTCTTTTTCTTCTTCTTCTTCATCTTCTTCTCTTCTTTTCTTCTTCTTTTCTTCTTCATTTGCTTCTTCCTTTTCTTCCTCTTCTTCTCTTTCTTCTTCTTCTTCTTCTTCTTCTTCTTCTTCTTCTTCTTCTTCTTCTTCTTCTCTTTCTTCTCCTCTTTCTTCTTCTCTTTCTTCTTCTCCTTCTCCTTCTCCTTCTCCTTCTCCTTCTTCTTCTTCTTCTTCTTCTTCTTCTTCTTCTTCTTCTTCTTCTTCTTCTTCTTCTTCTTCTTCTTCTTCTTCTTCTTCTTCTGCTTCTTCATCTCTCTTTTTTCAGATTTTTGCAACATAGCCAGTGATCCTCAGACGTTACTTATGACTATGGGCTCAGACATAGCTCCTGGCTATGTCCTCGGGGACACTGGGGGCTTGAACCACAGTCGATCCAAAGTCATCTGCATGCAAGGCAAATGCCCTACTGCTGTGCCATCGCTTCACCCCTACATTCTTTTATTATTGCAAGGAAATTCCAGTGGAAAATATTTGAAAATTCTTTCATATGATGCCTTGTGATCTTCATAGGGATATGGGTGAGAAAAATGTAATATTAGAACAGAAAATATAAGACTGTAGTTAACTTTGCCATGGTGGGGGAGATATTGTGATATAGGAGATAAATAATAAAGTCATCGTTTGTTGTACTTTATTTCAGTACATTGGCAACTTGAGTGTTTGAGGATTACTATAGAGCCAGTAGTCTTATTGAATATTGTGACAGAGAATTATTATTGAAAATGTTTTTGATTCTCTATATACAATGTTTGATAAATGTTTTGTAATAAAAGAGTAAAATCCCAAAAGCTGTACAATAGAACTTAAATGATGGACAATGTGATTCCTATAAACTGCCCAAATTTCTCTTCTGACTCTATTGTCTCTTCAGATTTCTATTAGAATTAATCGTGCAAAGACAGATATTTGAGAAATAAGTTGTGGGTAGACTGATAGATTAATATGTGCAGACATCATGAAAAATATTTTGGTGACAGTGACTCTTTATATACTTTAAAATCTCATAATATATTCTTAAAATATGTTTATCTGTTTGGTTAGAATGCATGTATAGAAATGTCTTAAAGCTGATGATCAAAATAACTAAACAAAGAAAAAACAAGCAAAAACTCGAAAGTCCATATATAACTAGAAGTGGAAAAGTATATGAGAAACTATGGTTTATATAAAGCAATTTATTTAGTAGTCTAAACAAAAAACATGAACTGAAGCAATATTGCAGTGATACAGATTTAGTAATACAATGTTAGTGAAAGGTATTGTCTTTAAATAACTAGCTCATACAATGCTTCATTCAGCAATGTTCCAACTCCATACCCTTCACCCTAAGATCACTCCCCTCCAGCAATGTCTTAAAGATACATTCATCCAGCAATCTCCTCCAAGTTAAGCTCAGTTCTGTAGACAACTTTCAGATTCTCTTGACATTGGCCATTAGTTGTTCCCTTACTATTTTCCTTTATATTCCACATATGACATAGAAGACCAAAAGTATTCAATTGCATGGTGCTACAATATAGATCTTTACACCTATAGACTTAAAAGGATACCCCAAAGATAACCCTAAAATACATGGGAAAATTTATTTGCAATAAAGGTTTTGGGTACATGAAGTAGTACAAGGAAAAAAAACTTTAACAACAAATGGTGTTTGAAAACACTGGATAACCAAATGCAAAACAGATAACTGTATTCATACCTTATATCAATAGAACAGTTAAACTCAAGGTAGATTGAATCCTGGATAAATTTTAAAACAAAATTATATTTTGTTATTGTGGTCAGAGTCTCTAAGAAACAAAAAATAAATACTGGCAAAACACTGTAGGGATACAGGCTTACTGGAAGGCATTTTGTTAAGTAAATTATGTGATAGGGAAAAGATCAAGTCTTTAATAATCGCACTCAAATTTGATAAACAGAGGAATAAAATAAGATAATGGAAAATATTGTTCAATGTTAACCACTTGACCTTTGACTGCAAAACTGAGATCATTAAATTGTGCGGTTGACGGGCAACATAGGTTGTGGATCAGAGGTGAAGGGAGGGTGTGGTGGAGAGTTTTGGAAACTAGTTATATTTCTTAGTTTTTTGGGCCACAGCAGTTGTGCTCAGAGATCACTCCTAATTGATTCAGGGGACCATGTGTTCCAATCAATGCCATGCAAGGCAAGCACTCACACTCTGCTATAAATTGTAGGGTATTCAAAAGGGTTGTAGACTTTTAGTTTTTCTCCATTGAGGATAATATTTGCCATTGGCTTGTGGTAGATGGCTTCAAATAGTTTGAGAAAGGTTCCGTTCATTCTCATCTTGCTCAGAGTTTTGATCAAGAATGGGTGTTGAACCTTATCAAATGATTTCTCTGCATATATTGATATGATCATGTGATTTTTATTTTTCTTGTTGTTGATGTTTTGTATTCTGCTGATAGATTTATGGATGCTAAGCCATACTTGCATTCCTGGGATAAAACCTACCGGTCATAGTGTATGATCTTCTTGATGATGTGTTGGATCCTATTTGCCAGGATTTTGTTGAAGATCTTTGCATCTGCATTCATCAGGGATATTGGTCTGTAATTTTCTTTTTTGGCAGCATCTAAATTCTGGTACAAGACAAGACTGTCCGCTCTCATCACTCCTCTTCAACATAGTACTGGAAGCACTTGCTATAGCAATCAGGCAAGAAAAATATATCAAGGGCATCCAGATAGGAAAGGAAAATTCAAGCTCTCACTGTTTGCATATATTATACTCTACTTAGAAAACCATAAAGACTGTACCAAAAAGCTTCTAGAAACAATAGATGCATATAGCAAGGTGGCAGGCTACAAAATTAACACACAGAAATCAATGGCCTTTTTATACACCAATAATGATAGAGAAGAGATGGACGTTAAGAAAACAATCCCATTCAAAATAGTGCCACACAAACAAATATCTTGGAGTCAACTTGACCAAAGACATGAAGGACCTATACAAAGAAAACTAAAAAAGCCCTGCTCCAAGAAAAAAGAGAGGACACACGGAAATGGAAACACATATCCTGTTCATGGTTTGACAGTATTAACATCATTAAAATGGCAATTCTCCCCAAAGCTTTATACAGATTTAATGCGATTTCTCTAAAAACACCCATGACATTCTTCAAAGAAGTGGATCAAACACTTATGAAGTTCATCTGAAACAATAAACACCCTTGAATAGCTAAAGCACTCCTAGGGAAAAGGAGTATGGGAGGCATTACTTTCCCCAACTTTAATTGCACTACAAAGCAATAGTTATCAAAACAGCATGGTATTAGAATAAAGACAGACCCTCAGATTAGTGAAATAGGCCTGAGTTCTCAGAGAACATTCCCCAGACATACAAACACCTAATTTTTGACAAAGGAGCAAGAAATCCTAAGTGGAGCAGGGAAAACCTCTTCAACAAGTGGTGCTGGCAGAACTGGTTAGCCACTTACAAAAAAGCGAACATAGACCCCCAGTTAACACCATGTATGAAGGTAAAATCCAAATGGATTAAAGACCTTGATATCAGACCTGATTCCATAAGGTATATACAACAACACATCGGTAAAACACTCCATGACATTGAGACTAAAGGCATCTTCAAGGAGGAAATTGCACTCTCCAAAACGTGGAAGCAGAGATCAACTGATGGGAATACATTAAGCTGAGAAGCTTCTGCACCTCAAAAGAAATAGTGCCCAGGATACAAGAGCCACCCACTTAGTGGGATAAACTATTCACCCAATACCAATCAGATAAGAAGCTAATCTCCAAAATATACAGGGCACTGACAGAACTTTACAGGAAAAAAACATCTAATCCCATCAAAAAAGGGGAGAAGTAATGAACAAACACTTTGATTAAAAAAGAAATACAAATGGCCAAAAGGCACATAAAAAATGCCCAACATCATGGATCATCAGGGAGATGCAAATCAAAACAACGATGAGATACCATCTCAGACCACAGAGATTGGCACACATCACAAAGAACGAGAACAATCAGTGCTGGTGGGGATGTGGAGAGAAAGGAACTCTAATACACTGCTGGTTGGAATGCCGTCTAGTCCAACCTCTATGGAAAGCGATATGGAGATTCCTCCAAAATCTGGAAATTGAGCTCTCATTCGACCCAGCTATTCCACTCCTAGGGATATACCCTAGGAACACAAGAATACAATACAAAAACCCTTTCCTCACACCTATATTTATTGCAGCACTATTCACAATAGCTAGGCTCTGGAAACAACCTAGATGCCCTTCAACAGACGAATGGCTAAAGAAACTGTGGTACATATACACAATGGAATATTATGCAGCCATCAGGAGAGATGAAGTCATGAAATTTTCCTATACATGGATGTACATGGAATCTATCATGCTGAGTGAAATAAGTCAGAGGAAGAGAGAAAGATGTAGAATAGTCTCACTCATCTATGGGTTTTAAGAAAAATAAAAGTCATTTTTGCAACAATCTTGAGACAATGAGAGGAGGGCTGGAACTTCCATCTCACTTCATGAAGCTCACCACAAAGAGTGGTGAGTGCAGTTATAGAAATAACTACACTGAGAACTACCATAACCATGTGAATGAATGAGGGAATTGTGAAGCCTGTCTGGAGTACAGGTTGGGGTGAGGTGGGATGGAGGGAGATTTGGGACATTGGTGGTGGGATGTTGCACTGGTGAATGGGGGTGTTCTTTACATGGCTGAAACCTAATCACAATCATATTTGTTATCAAGATGCTTAATTAAATATATTATAAATTAAAAAAGAGGGAAAGCATATAAAACTGTCCTATCATTGTTGAAAGTTCTGTTGGAAAGAACCATATTATGTCTCTGGGGAGAGTACTTTGAATTGTGCATTAATTCATGAGTGATGTTTGTTCCATTTTTCCCAACTATGCAATTATGCAATTTCCCAATTATGCAATATTTAATAATTAAACATTTTTCTAATATTAAAGAAAAAGGGTTGTAGACTCTTTTGCTGTGGTAAAGGTGCTGTAATTTTTATCAAACCATGCAAGTTAACACCATTGTAATATAATATTTTAAATAAATTACAATTTTAATTACTGGTTAGAGGTTTATTAACTTAGATAAACATTTTATTTCCTCCTTCAAATAAACATTTTAAACAAGAGAGTGAAAATGTTTTTATTTTAGCATTGCCTACATGTTTATGTTGAGCATAATTCATATATTTATGTATTATATATATTGATAGTACTGAGATGATTTATTTTATTATTTTTAATTTAATTTTAATTTAATTATTAATTTAATTTAATTATTATAATTAATTTAATTTAATTTATATTTTTAATTTAATTTTAATGATTTAGGCTAATTGAAATAGTATATTTTAAGCTCAAAATATCATAATACTTGATTTTAGTAATTGTATATCTGAAAAGCCAACATATGTTAAAAACTAAATAGCAAATTGATCCACTGGCTTGTTTTCAACATTTTGCAATATTATCCAATTATGCAAATATTTATTGTTGATTTTCAGTAGGCAGGATATTTCCATATTATGTTGAGGGTTATGAAAAACAAATTAAATGCTCATGACTTTTATTTTAACATAAGTTGAAATTTCTACTTTTCAGGCCATAGAGTAATTTTGAAAATATTTATTGCTGACAATATTTTTTAAAAAGAAGTGTCACATACCAATAGAGATATTTTAAATTATATTTGTTCATCCCCTGTTGAAAAACTTCACTTTTTTAAGCAACATTAAGGTAAAAAGTAATATTTTGTTTTCTCTTTTCTTTTTTAATCATTTCTTTATTATAGCATTTTGATTTAAACATGTTTGTAATTGGGTTCTATGTTTTAAAATGATATTTTATGTCATAAAGCAAGTATAATAAGTATGTACATTTTGAAGTATATATATATAAATACAAATATATGTATACATATAGATTTTAAATATAATTCTTAAATACTTTGGTCCAAAACCATTTATGAACCCACATGTAGAAGAATATATTTTGTTTTTAATTTAAATTCAACTTAAAATGCAATCAACCTCTGTACTATACATTAACCAATGATTATGAAGGATATGGGATGACCTCCAAAATATGTTAATATAGTTTCAAAGATTCTTGGTTCACTATTTTACTAATTTTTTTGAGCCACGCCCAGTGTTCAGGGATTATTTAGAGCTGATACTTGTGTGTTGCTAATACAAGTGATGATCTAGCGCCAGTACTGGGAAATAATTTCAAGCCCCCAATATGCAAATCATGCACTCTGGATCTCTAATATATATCTTCATGCCCCTCTTATCTTTTCTAAGCCATTATCTGTGCTTCTCAATTCATGTAAATGAAGACTTGCTGCATTTCTTCAACCTTTTGAACATGGTATGCTCTTTGCATGTACTTTCCTCTCCCTAGAAAACTCAGTAATTCATAAACATATTACTGAAATCCAAATACAATCATATCATCAAGGTGTTTAAATAAAGATACTAAAATATAAGAGATATCGGGGCTGGAGCGGTGGAGTCTGCTTGTGCTGCGCTAGCCTAAGATGAACCGCGGTTGGATCCCCAAGCATACCACCATATGGTCCCCCAAGCCAGGAGTGATTTCTGAGCGCATAGCCAGGAGTAACCCCTGAACATTATCAGTTGTGGCCCCCCAAAAAATAATAAAAAGTGATATCACTTATAATCTTAAGATTCCTATGCAAATTAAAATTTGTGTTAATTAAGGTCTGCTCAGTTAATTTTATGATATTATATATTTGTACAATATATTATACAAATCAATTTACAAGGCTGCTCATACTGCCAGTGATAAAGTACAGAAACTAAAGCATTTTAAACTGTAGACTAAGCTTAGTTAACTCTATCCTTATACACACCTGACATATATAAATAATTCAGTAAATCTTTGTCGCATGACTAAAGTGTGAATGAGCAAGTGTTTAAATTTATCAGTGAATGGAAAAGTGGATTCAGTGAGAAACACTGAAACTCAGGGAATATTTTGATTAAGTTAAGTCATTTTTTCAAGTTTTGACCTTGTGCAGATAGATGAAATAATATCTACAAACACTTTACATCAGTTTTGAGGATTTTGCTAAGCAAACTATTTTTCTGTAGTTTAATTTTTTGTCTGTAGCTGTTGGGTAGAACCAACCTCTGATACTGAGTTTCAAAAATTAAAATATTTTGGAGAAATAAGTTCTGGGCAGCTTAATAAGGGTATATACATATATATACACACTATTAATAAGGTAACCAAAAGATATTAATTTTTTGGTTCTAATACTAATTGTATTTAAGATCATGTCTATCTGGTATGGTTCTTAGTCTCAATTGTGGTACCAGAGATAAAACCAGGGTCTGATCTGTACAAGACAAAGTCTTTGATCTTTGTATGATTTTTATCAATCCAATAATATATTATTCTTACAAAAATGCCCAATAAACATTGAATTAATTAAAGTCAAGTAGGAATACTGACACATCTCCCAAGAAGTATGCAAGATGAAATAAAAATGACTACCTTGTTCCATTTTATAAGATAAGATTTTCTTCAAAAAGGAATTTAAACAATAAATACCATTTTTGCAATAAAGTTGTGTATGTTGGAGAAGGAAATTTTCAGCAGATCAATGGAAAGATCAAGTCTGGAGAAAAGGTAGATAGCAGTTGAATGGGTCTAAAAGTTTAACTGTAATCTTTTGTCAGACACACAAAGTATCAAAATTTTAAAATTGTCTTAAGGATAAAATGTGGTGAATATAGAAATGAAATCCATTTTGCATAATAACCTAAACATATCTCTGGAAAGTTCTTTTCTAAACCATTATTTCTGATGCTATTGAAATTAAAACATATGAAGCTCACTCTAAGTTTAATTGAGATGTGTTTAAATTATTGTCTTATCTACAGAAATGATTCAGTGTGTGCCAGACATGGCATCTTCTCCTAATATGATGTAAGTAACGATGCATCTAGCCTCATTAAGTGGTAGCTTTATCTATGACAATAGAGAACTATGATCATTAAACTAATGACATCTGTCACCATCAGCCACCAGGGTAATAAATGTATTACAGTATCAAATTTATAATAACTTCATAGTGCCTGGTGACTGAAAGTGAGTTAGTCATATTGGATAAAAAAATATATGAATCACAGAAACTTTAAGGCTAAAACCTAAAATAATTATTCTTCTAACACTTCAAAATTTAATGAAAATAACCTACCAAGTTGTTCTAAATGAACAAAATATTGATGAGCCATTAAAATTAACGGATACAACAACTTTGGGGTGTTTCCATGTAAAGCTTACTATATAAGAAATCACAATTGGCCAATGAAATGTTAACTATTAAAATTTGTTTTACATAACTGCCACTTTCTGTTCAACTACCATCTAAGCAACAAATAGGTAGCACTTAGGCTTTTTCCCAGAGCATAATTTTTGGAGCTGCTTTTCCTTGCCCAGTAGCAAAGGTAAAATATTCTGCCCTGTGTATCCTGAAGTAGAAATGTTTTCTTCCATTTAAGATCACAAAGAACTAAACTGTAGTAATAGTCACAGGATATATATATTTTTTGGGGGGGAGGGTCATACCCGGCAGCATTCAGGGGTTCCTTCTGGCTCTACAGTCAGAAATTGCTCCTGGCAGGCTCGAGGGACCATATGGGATTCCGGGATCCGAACCACAGTCCTTCTGCATGCAAAGCAAATGCCTTACAGCTTTTTTATCACTCTGGCCCAGGATATATTTCTTAAGTTTGGAAAAGATAATAAAACTTCAAGAAATCACTGTCATGAACCCAATAATATCCTTTATTTCTATAGTGAATCACAAAGATAAATAAAATTTATATTTAAATTATAATATAAATTTATAAAAATAAATATAATTTTCTAAATTTAGCTAAAAATATAAAAATAGAATTAAAAACTTTTTTTGTATTTATAATAACTTAGAATTCATGTTTGTTTTACTCTAAAGAATCTCAAAATAAACTTTGGGTTAGTTTCTTTAAACCATTTTATCTCTTTGAAAATATTTGATTTTTTCTTATTTTCTGTTAATTTAAGATATGTGTGTGTTGGGAAATTTTAAAGTTATATTTAGTAGTATGTATTTTAATTACATATTATTCATTATTTAATGTTTTCCAAATGGATGAATTATAATGAAATTTACTGGGGTTTTCTTTGGCTGCCGCACGCAGGGAAGCAGTATAATAAAATTCAATAATAAAGAAAAAACACCAAATTACTTGGATTTAAAACTGTGCCAATGTAAAATAATCATAGAGTTTGAGTTGGCAAAAGTTGTAAGTCAATTTTGGGGGCCAGAAAGAGATGAAAGTGCTAAGCACATGCTAATCCTGCAGGAGGCCTAGGTTTGTTCCCCAAAACCACATGGTCTTTTCTTTACCACCAGAGGGACTCCTAAGCACAGAGTGAGATAATAGTGCCTGAGCACTGCTGTGTGTGAAATTCAAAACAAAGCAAAAACATTTTTAATTAAAATATAATATAACTGAGTCAGAACTATAGGTAAAAAACAATATTTCTAATGTTTTCTGTATCAGTTCAGCACATATGGAATATTGAGTCTAAAAGTAAATGTCATATAAGAAGATGACTGTTGATTATTGATTCTTACAGTTCAAAGCATGACAAAGTGAGGCAAAGGAGACTTTGAGAGACTGGGAAGTTCTCTCAGCACCCTGACAGTAGCAATATAATGGGGAGGGCTCTTGTCTTGTATTCAGCCAACCAGGCTTGATTCCCTGGCATCCCAGATGGTACCCTGAACCCCACCAGAAACAATTACTGAGTATATAGCTAGGAGTAACCCTGGAGTATGCCTGATGTGGCCCCAACACACACACAAATATGACAAAGAAGATGATTTCTTTGACACAAGCATCGCTCAGGCATATTATTTTGAGATCTCTGATCTCTTGATATTTGATCAAGATCAATAATAAGAAAAGTGATGGAAACACCTGGAACACCAAATTGCAATAAATGCTATTATCAATTTCTAATTTTTCCTCATGTTAATATTTTCAGAATTTTTTAACTTTCTTCTTTTATGAAAATAAGTAAACTAATGCATAAGTAAATATGTTATGCCTATTCATTTTGCTAATAGCAAAGCTAGTGTGGGAACAGTCGAACTTATATAACGAAATCACTAGTAAAGATGCTTTACAGATAGAGTGGTAATACTAGAAGTCATTTTCTCTAATGGGAAGAGAAGAAAAGTCAGGAAATAAAAGCTTAAAGTCATGATAGATGAAAGAACATTCAAACAAAATAATGCAAAGGCTGGGGCCGGTGAGTGGTGCTAGAGGTAAGGTGTCTGTCTTACAAGCGCTAGCCAAGGAAGGACCGCAGTTCAGTCCCCCATATGGTCCCCCAAGCCAGGGGCAATTTCTGAGCGCTTAGCCAGGAGTAACTCCTGAGCATCAAACGGGTGTGCCCCCCCCCCAAAAAAAAAGAATGCAAAGGCTTACTTTAGCTTATTTGATTATATTTTCACTATTGCACCTGAAATTAAATACTGTTCAGGTGAATCACTTAGTCACACTATATACTTATTTTTTTTTCTTGTTTTGTCTGAAGGGGGAACAACTGATTTAACTTAGCGGTTCTCCAGGCTCAATACTCAAGAATAATCTTGTAGAGGACCAGGTGACCATATGGAATGCTAAGTATCAAATCTTCGTTAGCCTCATGGAAATCAGTGCATTACATGCTGCACTGTCTCTCTGATCTCAAGAAAATTACTTCACTATAGTCTTTCCATGGGATGTGTTCAATTAGTTATTAATTTACTGTTAATTTATTTATATAATATATTGATAATAAATTAATAGTTAATTTATTGAGTTGTTAATTTATCAATATATTTACTTTCATCCTAAAGTATTAGTAATGCAATTTTTATTATAATAGATAATCATACAGATGTTGACTACAAACCATGTTAATAGGAGTAAAATATAGTAATTTATATGTAGATATATCCTAAAATAATTTATACTATTGTTGGTTTATAAACTGTAACTCACACTGGTGGAGTCAGATCCTAAGATGGAGAAGTCACTGGTGAGGTTAGATCCTTAGGGAGTAGAGTAGACACAAAAAAAGCATTCTACCCAGCAACTTCAGGAAAATAACTCAGTTTATTGTAGGGGGAAATGGATATTTATATTAAGGGAGAGTAAGAAGTGGACTCTGTCAGTCAATCAGGTAGGGCAGGGGTCTCAAACTCAATTTACCTGGGGGCCACAGGTGGCAAAGTCAGGGAGAGGCAGGGCCGCATAAGGGATTACACAAAAAAAAATTCTCAAACGTCATTATTAACAGTTTTAATTATTTCTTCTGAACATGAATAGAACATTGAGTGAAATCATGAACAGTTCTTCTGAACATGGCATCTTTTGCCTATTCCTTGCTGCCAGAGACTTGACAGCACTACTTCTCACAAATCTGAACCACATTTGGCTTTAGAGAGGAAGCAGTTGACACCCTTCGTATGGCTTGAAGATGATCAGCATTAAGCCTAGACCTGTACTTTGACTTATTGAAGTTCAATGTGGAGAATAACTTTTCACACAAATATGTGCTTCCCAAAAAGGCACATGGTGCCTTGAACATTCGGGAAAGCTCAGGAAAGCTGGGAGGCAATTCTCTCAAAAATTTCCCATGCACGTCTGCTTTCCCACTAATCTCCTGAACTTGGTTTTGAGATCAGAGTTGCATTGCAGGTCAATGAGCTCCATTTGAAATCACAGGAGGGGCATCTTGCACATCAAAGGAAAAGGGGTCCACAAAAATTTGGAAAGTGCTCTGTGCTTTTTGAAGTCTGCAAATCTGTGATCAGATTCCTTCTCTAGCTTAAAAATAGCATCAACATATTTCTCACCACTGAATGGTATGCCTGCATCCACAAGTTCCTTGCATGCTGAAAAATGGCAAAGGTTTGTCTGAGAGAGCTGGGATTTCCATAACACAAGTTTTGTGGACAATGCTCTTACATTGTCATAGGCAGCACTGATAAGCTGCCTCAGGCCTTGTAACATCTTGTTTAGTACATTAATCTTATGTGTGATGTCAACAAGAAAAGCTAAGTTCATGAGCCATTTGTGATTAATCACTCAACTCAGAAACAGCATTCCCATCCTTCTCCATGAAGACTTTCACTTCTTCTCTCAACTCAAAAAATCTTTTCAGGGACATTTCCCCTGCTGAGCCACATACCTCAGTGAAATAGAGGCACATCTCCATATTCTGACTCCATTTCCTCTAAAAAAGGATGGAACCTCCTGTGCTTTAAGCCGCTGGATCTGATTTGGTTGATGCATTTCACAACAACAGACAACACATTGTCACACAGCAGGCATTTACTGCAAAGGGCCTGCTGATGGATAATGCAGTGAAGAGCAATGGCCTTCTCTACACCCTTCTCTTCAAGTTTTTTTTGAACAAGTGCACCAGTCCATTTTTTCTCCCTGTCATTGATGGTGCTCCATCAGTTATTATTCCAACAAACCTCTTCCATGGCAAAACTGCATTCTCAATGGCATCACACAGATGCCAAAATATCTAATTAGGGGTGGTCTGGCCATGCATTGGAATTATTGTGAGCAGCTCCTCTGTCAATTCAAAATTGCAATTAACACCACGGACATAAATTGTGAGCTGTGCAGAGTCTGTTATACCTATGCCCTGGTCAAGAGCAACTCAGTATGCATCAAAACATTTGGCTTTCTCACACAATTGATGCTATATGTCACTTGACATGTCAGAAATGCGCTCTGCCACAGTGTTGGCAGAAAGGCTGATTTTGCTAAACTGACCTTTCTTTTCTGGACAGATAATACTTGGGGCCTGTAACATGCGTTTTTCAACAAACTCTCCTTCTGTGAATGGTTTCCCTGCCTTAGCAATCATCTCACTAACCATGTAACTAGCTTCAACTGATGCAACATTCTCTTTGGTTGCTTTCTTGAAAAAATCTTGTTGCCTCATTAGACATGCTTTAAGACTGGCAACCCAATGGCTGTCTCATTTCCTTGATATTTTGCACATTCCTCAGCATGTTTAGTTTAATAATGGCGTTTCAAGTTGTATTCCTTGTGCACTGCAACTTTCTCTGAGCAAATAAGACATGTGGGGATGCCCCTGTCCTCAATAAAGAAATACTGCATCTCCCACTTTTCCTGAAATTGTCTGTACTTGTCATCAATATTTTTCTTCACTGCAGACTTTGATGAAGTCATGATAAAGGTATGACAAAAATCTAATTCTGTAATAAACTTCTCTCCCTTAGGCATCCGATAATGCAAGGGACAGCAGGCAGGAGCAGCGGAAATGACGTCTGTGCTAAGCACAAAGTATTCACAATTATTTGCTTACCGAATATTTGCAATTAAAAATAGCAATAGTAAGAAAAAAATCGCAAAAAATCACATTACGTGAGTAAGAAATGGCTGACTGTGGCGACTGCCAGGTAAAGTGCTGATTGCTTCACCTGCAGAGTCTTCACTCTGCTGTGCTTCTTCTGAGGAAGCTGAGGACCTAAAGAGAAACCTGTCTTGTGCTCCTCTGTCTTTCCTGAATCCTTGAAGCTCTCCTCAGAGCCCTGGGAAGCAAACCCAAAAAAAACTGCATTTTGAAGCTACCCAGCGAGCAAGTGAGTGAAATAACTGACTTTACAAACCCAGAAAGGGGAAGGCGCAGAACTCTGCTGGAACTCAGATGCCAGCACACCTACCTGCCTGTCTTCTGTGCTGTGCACCATTTTCAGTCTGATTTCATCCTGTGTGTGGCTCATCTGCAGACGGCTCATCTTCCTTGGAGCCTTTCCTGGAGGTGAACTTACATGCCAAGAAAGGGGAAGCCGCTGAACTCTGCTGGAACTCAGATGCCAGCACTCCTATCTGCCTGTCTTATGTGCTATGCTCCATCTTTGGCCTGATTTCATCCTGGGTGTGGCCCATCTGTGGAAGGCTTGCCTTCCCTGAAGCCTTCCCTGGAGGTGAGTTTACAAGCCCAGAAAGGGTAGAGCCAGAGGAGCACGGCCACTCTGCTTCACTTTTCGGCTGTGCACATCATTTAGCCAATGAATACAACCACAACACATAGAAAAACCCACAATACAAGTGTGACAATGGGGAAAAAAACGCAGGCCAGCGCCAGACATAGAGAATGACGATGGCATCTCTGATGACTTGAACATGACCAAACAACTAGTCAGTCTCTCAGATAAGGAGTTTAGAATCACAATATGGAAGATGTTCAAAGAATTCAAAGAAAGTATAGAAGAGAACACTACTAAGAATCAAGAGAATATGAAGATAGAAATCAGAAAACTCCAAACTGAAAATTCAGGTCAAATAACAGGTCTGAAAAACTTAGTAGATGAATTAAAGAAAAACATGGTTGAGCTTTCCCACTGGTTAACAGCAGCTGAGGATAGAATTAGTACACTGGAAGATGAGATGAATAACAATTCCATACAGCAGAAGAAATTGGGAAAAAGCCTCAAAGCAAATGATCAAACAATGGAAAAATTACTCAAAGAATGGGAACAGATAAAAATAGTAGTCTATGATAAGCTCAACAGAAATAACTTAAGAATCATTGGAGTCCCAAAGACCCAGGAAGAAAATCTCCAGGAAGAATCAATGGTCAAGAACATCATTAAAGAGAAACTACCAGAGCTAATGAATACATGCGATCAAATCCTGCCTGCTCGAAGAGTACCAACTAAAAGAGACCCAAGAAAAAACACCCCAAGACACATCCTAGTCACAATGATGAATTCCACAGATAGAGACAGAATTCTGAAAGCAGCAAGATCAAAAAGAGAAATTACATTCAAGGGAACATCCTTGAGATTTACTGCAGACCTGTCACAGGAAATATTCAAGGCCAGAAGGCAGTGGTGGGACATAGTGACAAAACTCAATGAAATAAATGCTTCTCCTAGAATACTGCACCCAGCAAAACTCACTTTCATGTTTGAAGGAACAATACATGGTTTCACAGACAAAAAAACAGCTCAGAAACTTTACAGACTCAAAACCATTCTTAAAAGAAAAACTGAATGGCCTACTTTAAGACAAGACTGACCAAACTTTGATATAAAGATGGCACTAACTCCCAGGACAAATCTTTCTCTCAATGTGAATGGACTAAATGCACCAGTTAAGAGACACAGAGTGGCTAAATGGATCAAAAAACTCAATCCAACCTTCTGCTGCCTACAAGAAATGCACCTGAATAGTCAAAACAAACAGACTCAAAATAAAAGGCTGGAGGAAAATCATCCAAGCAAACAACACCCATAAAAAAGCTGGAGTGGCCATACTAATATCAGATGATGCAAACTTTATACTTAGGAAAGTTGTAAGGGATAAAGATGGACATTTTGTATTAATCAAGGGATACATACAACAGGAAGATATCACTCTCCTAAACATATATGCACCGAATGAGGAGCCAGCAAAATATTTAATAAAATTGTTGACAAATCTGAAAAATATTATCAATAGCAAAAAATTGCATTAAACATTTGCATACTCGAACTCAACTGCTCGGGGTATGCGAATGTTTAATGCGATTTTTTTCTTACTAATGCAAATTTTATTGCGATTATTTGGTAAGTGAATAATCGTGGATACTGCGCTATTTGAAGGCAGCTGTGGGCCACAAAATGTGGTACGGAGGACTGCAAATGGCCCGCGGGCCACCAGTTTGAGACCCCTGAGTTAGGTTATGAGAGGGGATTAAAATAGGGATGTGTTTCTGTATTTAGAGAAGACAGGTTAAGGGGATTAGGGAAAGCATAGTGTGTGAAGACAGGGTGTGTACTTAGGTGATTAGCTACAATAAACATAATTTGCTCCCCTGTTTCTTTATCTCTCTCACTTTTTCTCTCACTTTCACACACAGAAATACACACACAAAATGTCTTGTCATATGTAGGGGAAGAGCTAAGGGAAATGGAATGCATTACTCCTTAATGTGTACTGAGTTTTTCTCTTCCAAAATCAATTGAGGATCTGGTATTTTGCAGTAAGTTTTCTCTTGCACAGAGCTCATACACAGAATCCTACTTTTATCAGTGAAGGCACTGTTGCTCTGATACAGTAGAAGTCTACTAATTCTGAGTAAAATTGACAGTCAAGTTCTATGTGCAATGCTTTTATGTTACAGCCTTCACTGACTCTTTTTGAGAATCAACACAACTGAAAATGACTGCTAGACATTTGAAAAAGAGGAGGGTAGGAGAATATAGAAACCTTACCTGGCTGTTTTCTCTTTTCCTTAAATGTTCCTTGGTTATTTTCAATTAGATAAGAAAGTGAATATATTAATCTTTTCTGTATATTATATGTCGAACAGAACAGTCTTGGCTTGCCCTTGGTTTCTAGGCCTGAACTCTGTGGAAAACTACCATAATTCTCTACTAATATTGAACAATAATGTATTCAGGGGAGTCTCAGATTATCTATATAGGATGGATAAAATAAATAGCTGACTTCAGAAAAATCTTTTATAAGTACAACTTTGAGTTGGAGAAGGGTGTCAGACCTATATTTTACTAATACTTATATTTGACTAATTATTTATTAAGTTTATACTAAATGGCCATTCACCCATTTGCTTTTTATATGCTATATATATATATATATATATATAGAGAGAGAGAGAGAGAGAGAGAGAGAGAGCTGTATTTTTTGCACAATGGATTCAAGTCAGTTATTTCCATTCTCCTTTACAACAATTTATTAATTAGGAAAGAGAACAAAATAATTGTTGAGGCTTAAGATATTTGTGAAAGAGATGGAGCATACATAACACCCACTTTGATCATAAGCACTGTACTCGGGCAGAATATCTCCCAAAATTTTTACTATCCCTGGGAGGCCATATAATATGCTGATTTATCATAAATGGGGGAAAATGTCCTCATGTGCCCATATAAACCAATATCCACATATATCTAATGGTCAATTAAAATATCTCAAGTTGAAACAGCCATTTTACCTGTGGTAGAGTAGTGGTGGTTTTGTATACCATAATCTTCAACACTAGTAAAACAGTCTATAAATGGCCAGTATTACTATGTAGTAAGGCAGGTAATAAAGAACAATACTATTAAGCTAAAAGACTGGGTGCTAGTAATATATGTTCTCTGGAATGCATTACTCTCTTTCTCTCTCCCTCTAATCTCTTTCTCTGAATATCTAAATCAAGGCCTGTTTTTACTTTAAAAAAAGAGAGAATTGGCACCTTTTAGTAAGAATAAAATTGCATAAGAAATGAAACTAGTGTTTGTCAACTTTTTGCTGAGCTCCTGTATTACATATTGGCTATATATTGATATGTGGCCATAAGAAATCTGACTCTGGGCAACCAACAAGTACATGCACAGGGACATAACTCAACTAACATCACAACAGATCTATTAAGGAGAATCAAATAGTATTAGCTATACCTGGTGGTGTAGCCAGCAAATCAATTATAATATTACACTCATCCTGCCTACTGCACAAAGACTACAATGTTTCCTGGGTGTAGTGATAGAATTCCCAAATATTTCTAATATTGAATTGTGTTGGGGAGCTTTGATGGGAATCAAAGAAATAGCACCAAACAGCTGGTTCACACAGAGAGATCCACAATGGTAAAAGATTGCAATCAGTAAACTAAATAAATTCACTCTTACTTCCAAACAGACACAGTGGGGAAGCAGCACACTTAGTATATAACTATGCTCAGTGAGTAATAGTAGTTCTGAAGACCTAACCAGATATAATTTCTTAGATAAGCACTTTAAAGGGCAAATGTGGAGGATGTTTAATAAAGTTCAAAGTAACAAAGGAATGAATAGCAAATAGAAAGATAAGAGGATGTGAGAAGAAATGAGAAAACTACAAGCAGAAGTGTCAGCAATAAAGAATTTGGTAGGTGAACCAAAAATTCACTGGAAGTCTTCAACGGTTCAGTAACAATATCTGGAAAAAATATCAGTGACCTTTAAGATGAGATGCAGAAAACATCCAGACAATAATAAAAATTAATAAAAATAACAAATAAGAATAAAAATAAAATATTAAATAAATAAATACATAATAAAAAAATAATAAATAAAATAAAAATAATAAATAATAAATAAATGAAATAAGATATAAAGAACAATAAAAATAATAAAAAGTCAAAGGTATCAAATTTATCAAATCATAGGTATCTTCATTTATTTTGATGCAAAAATTGGGATGACTTCAATGGTATCAACATAACAAAGACACAAGAAAACTAAATAAAACTCATCCAAAGAAAATATAACTGTTTCAAGTACATTGTAACCATATGTTATCATATGATCCTCCAAACCAGGAGTGATTTCTGAGAGCATAGCCAGAAGTAACCCCTGAGTGTCACCAGGTGTGTCCCAAAAACAAAACAAAACAAAACGAATTACAAAGGATAGCACCCAGGAGCTCCTGTCTAAAAGCTATAAACTAAAGAGAGAGACAGAGAGAGGGGGAGAGAGAGTAGAGAGAGGGGAAAGAGGGGGGGGAGAAAGAGGAGAAAGTGAAGAGAGAGGAGAGAGAGGAGTGAGGGGAGAGAGAGGGGAGAGAGAGGAGAGAGAGGAGTGAGGGGAGAGAGAGAAGTGAGGGGAGAGAGAGCAGAGAGAGAGGAGAGAGAGGAGTGAGGGGGAAAGAGAGGAGAAAGAGAGGAGAGGAGAGGAGAGGAGAGAAAAAGAAAAAAGAAAGAAGAAAGAAAGAAAGAATAAATAAAGAAAGAAAGAAAGAAAGAAAGAAAGAAAGAAAGAAAGAAAGAAAGAAAGAAAGAAAGAAAAGAAAGAAAAGAAAGAGAAAGAAAGAAGAAAGAAAGAAGAAAAGAAAGAAAGAAAGAAAGAAAGAAAGAAAGAAAGAAAAAAGAAAAGAAAAAGAAAGAAAGAAGAAAGAAGAAAGATAAGAAAGAAAGAAAGAAAGAAAGAAAGAAAGAAAAAGAAAGAAAGAAAAGAAAGAAAGAAAGAAAGAAAGAAAAGAAAAAAGAAAGAAAGAAAGAAAGAAAGAAAGAAAGAAAGAAAGAAAGAAAGAAAGAAAAAGAAAAGAAAGGATGACTAGTATGGCAAGATTTTTTTGTTTGGTTTGGTTTTTATTATATTTTTTGTTTTTGTTTTTTAAACGGAACCATAATGAATGAATCATCTTGTTCTACCTTATATTTCTATATCTTCCTACAAATAGAGAAAAAAAGTAGATGGTACCAGGAGCAAGCAGTCTCATGAGTATTTAGTGGAAATAAAAAGGATCAGATCTAAGTACCCAACCCAAAGTCAATGGCAATAGAATCAAGAGACCCAAATAACAAGCTATACACAAAGTGAACCTGTTACATAATAGTCCAGGGGGCTAATATGGAGGTATGGTATGCATGCTGGCAACCATGATGGCGGAGGTAAACACTGATGGTGGAAATTACCCTAATTCACTCTCACTATGTACCTTAAATATAAAAAACTTAAAAAATAGAATTACAGAAGATTTGCCAAATGAGACCCCATGGACCTGATGACAGTGGTACAATATGATTAAAAAAAAAACCTCAAATAAATGAATGCCTTACAAAGAATATTTTAGCAACCGGACTCTTATTCATATTTAAAGAAACAATACAGAATCTCACAGATAAGCAGCAGCTCAAAAACTTCATTGACTTGAAAGTATCTTTACAAAATTAACTGTGACTTTAGGACAAGACAAATCTCATAAACATGCCAAATTTCTAAGTAAATATAGCATGGCAATAATTATCATGAATTGTCAATATCAATTGTCTAATTGATCCAATTTTGAGACAGAGAATGGCAAGATATATTAGAAAATTAATCAAAAAATTTTAATGCCAACATTTCTATGTGAAGCCCGATATAGACTCAAATTCAAAGGTTGAATGACAATATTCAAAGCAAATTATTTCCACAAGAAGGATAGGGGGACCATACTGGTATCACACAACATTGATTTCTGGCTTAAAAAATTAGTAGACAGTCATTTTATAATAATTGAGACATATGTACATCAAGAATCAAGAAGAATTCATACTCCTAAACATATATGTACCTAATGAAAGACCATAACAGTACTTATAAAAAATGTTTATATTATACTTGAATGAAGACATTGAAAGAAACACAATAATAGTTGAACATCTCTCTACCAACCACTGGTCAGATCAACTAGACTAAAATTCAGCAAGAGTTATTGGATTTGAAGGGAAAAATAGAAGAGAAGAGCTGAGTATATGAATATATACAGAAAGATAGAAAGAGAAAGAGAGAGAGGGAGAGTTTTTAACCCCCCAAAAGCCAAATGCACATTCTTCTCTAATTTACAAGGGACTTTCTCCATGATTAACCAGGAGCTGGGCTACAAAATATACATCTAAAGTATACATATGTAAAATCAAAAGGGTGGAAATATTATAAACCAACTTCATTTTCATGATGTATGAAAATATGTTACTAAAGCAGAAGTAGAGAAATAATTCCAATAATTGAAAATTTAAAAGCTCACTACTGAATGACTAGAGATTATAGAGAAAGTCAAAAGATTCCTGAGAATAAATGAGAATGAGGACAGGAGCTACCAGAACTTTATGGGCACAGCAAAAGCTCTATTAAGAAGGATATTCATAGCTATGAAAGTATTCATTAAGAAAGAAGGAAAGGTCCACATAAATAAAACTAACTGGACAGTTTAAGAAACTGGAAGCAAACAACAAAAAGAGGCTAATGCAGCAGGAAGAAGGAAATAAACACAGTGCAGAAATTCATGAATTTAAATTTAAAAAATACCAAAGATTACCATAACAAAGATCCTGTTCTTTGGAAAAAAAAACAAGATTGGTAAATCACTAGTAATATTCCCAAAATAAGAGTTCCTGAATTAACCAAATCATAAATGAATGGGTGATATCACAATGGTATCAAAGAAATGCAAAGAAGCATAAAATGTTATTTTTGAAAACCTTATGCCATTAATAAGAGAACTTAGAAGAAATAAATAAAATTTTGGATTTTTATACCCTGAAGGATGAAGCAAGATGATTTGGATTATTCAAATAAGCTTATCACTACAATGGAAGTGAAAATTAAAGTCAAAGTTTCCCCCAAAAGCAAAACTCATGGGAGGTTTTATTTTCCCCAAACTGAAATGCAGGGCACTTATAATTCAAACTGTGTAACTGGAATAAATACTGATCAATGAAATAGAGTAGGAAATCCAGAAATAGATCCTCAAGTATATGACTAGTTTATCTTCATTAAAGAAGCAAAAAATACAAAGAGGTACAACGAAAGCCTCTTCATCAAATAAAAGTTTTCCCAATTTGCTGGAAAACTATTCAGCTATATGCAAAATAAATAAATAAGCTCAGACCTTTCTCTAATGTTATGCATAAAAGTCAAGTAAAAATTAAAGACCTCAATATCATACCTGAATCTGTAAGTTTTATATTGGAAAAGCTAGGATATTTTAAAATATTTTACTGTAGAATTTTGTCATAATATCAACCTTAGAGTGTCTTAAAGAATAAAATACCATGGACAAAGCAAGTGGAAATAAGGAAAACAATATATTAAAGTAAAATATTCTGCACCTAAAAGGTAATAAGAACTAGAGTAAAAAGAGAGCCCAGAATGGGAGAAATTTTATATCCATAATTCTTCTGATAAATTACAAAATTCAAGTTATATAAAGCAGTGGTAGAATTCTACAAGAAAAAAACTCTATAAAAATATGAACCTATGATAAATAGAAACTTCTTCAGTGAAGAAAGACAAATGATTAAAGAACATATGCTGAAGTTTCTCTATATAACTACTCATCAGATAAATACAAATGAAAACAACAATAAGATTGATATCTTGTATAGGAAAGACTGAAACACATCAAAAAGAACAATAAGTATTGACAAGGATGTGGAGGAAAGGACACTCAGTCATTGCTGGTGGGAATGTAGACTGGGCCTAGTTTTTTTGGAAGACAATGTGGTCATTCCTCAAAAAACTATGAATTGAATTTCAATACAAACCAGAATTTCCACTCTGGAATATGCCCCATGGGCCCAAAAGAACAATGTAGAAAATATATTCACATTCTTATGTTCCTTGAGGCACTATTGACAACAGCCTAGAAATGGAAACAACCAAAGTATCTAAGATTAGATAACTGGACAATGAAACTATGGTATGTATTACAAGGTAATATAATTCTTGGCCAATTAAAAAATAGAGTCATACAATTTGCTGTTAAGTAGTTAGATTAGGAGAATATCATTTTGTGTGAATCAGACAATATCATGTTGAGTGAGTCAGTTAGATAAAAAGGAACATATTCAAAATAAATTCTATAATATATGGGATAAAAAGAAACTTTATAAGGCAATATTAAATGCCCAAGGGCAGTAGAAAAGAAGAACAGGAGAATTGGCTAGCAGTAGGAAGTTTAGCAATGGAGCAAAAGTATATGTGAGGGGCAAAGTTAAGGGCAGGGTTTGGGAGTGTGTAACAGATAGAGCAGGGATGGAGAACACGCGGCTCTTTGCCTCTTATCATGATTTTGTATACTGTAGCTCTTTGCCAAATTTGGATTTTGTTCTGCTGTTCTGAGGAGGGACCTCTGAGGCAGAGTCTGGCCCCAGGCTGCGTTCTCCCATCTCCCATCCCTCGGAAACAACTGCACGGGCCAGCAAGCGGGGGACCCGTGTGTCATGTGTTTGGCTACATCTTGCCGTGAGTTCTTAGTGTGAAGGATGCAGCACACCCTCAACATCACTACAGGATTTTGACCCTCACTCAAAATGGCAAAATGCAATATGTGTTTCATATATTATTCTTAAAATTAGATGCTTTTGTGTGGGTGTTTGTCTGTTTTGGCAGGTCATTGCATGGTGTGGCTCTGACTCACAGTTTAAAATTTTAGCTCTTTGTGTCGAACTTGTTCGCCACCCCTGAGATAGAGAAACAAATATTAGGAAAATGGTGGGTGGGAGCAGCACCTGCTACAAAGGCATGTTGGGTGAAAGGAGAGAAATTAAGTCATTGGTGGAGGAAATAGACACTAGTAATAAAACTTGTTTTGAAATCCTGTATGTATGAATCATGGTGACCCTAAGGGGTTACTTCTGAATATGTGCTCAGAAATTGCTCCTATGGGACGCTGGGGAATCAAACCACAGTCCGTCCTAGGTCAGCAGCAAGCAAGGCAAATACCCATCTGCTCCACAGCTCAGGCCCCACTACAATCATAAATTTCTTTGAAACTTTGTAATTAATTATGATACAACAATAACAGCACAAGTGTGGTCCAAATCAAATTACAGTCTATCAACCTCATTTAGTAACTTCTTAGAAAAGCAAATTCTTAAGCAATTCATTATAATTTTTCTTGGAGGGAGGCACATTTGTGGTTATGCTCATAGCTTACTTGTGACACTATTCTAGAAACGATATGGACTACCAGGATCAAACTGGGTCAGTCCCATGCAAGGCAAGTATCCTCCTTGCTATATTAGCTCTCCAGTTTCTACCCAAGAATTCTTTTATGTTTTTGTTTTGGGGCAACACTCTGTGACACTCAGGGGCCTCTCCTGGCTATGTGCTCAGAAATTGCTCCTGTCTTGGGGGACCATATGGGATTCTGGGGGGATCGAACCACTGTCAGTCCTAGGTTAGCGCATGCAAAGTAAACGCCCTACCACTTGTGCCACTGCTCCAGCCCCTGGACAACTTTTCTAATCTCTGACATTACAGTAAATTTTGTAAATTAACATTTCTTTGTACACTATACTCTTATCTTTTCTTTTCTCTCCTCCCTCACAATAATCCCACAATCTCACTTCTTATTCCATTTATGTTTTTATCTATAATTCAATTAGAAAACACTTGAGTTTTAACTTTTAATTTCTAGAATATGTACACACATATCCTCCAAAAATGTATGGAGGCTCACTTTAATTATCTTAACATGCCCTAAACTCCAACTTTACCTAACAGGCTTCAAAGAGAAGTCAATTTCCCAAAATATATCAAAAATTACCTCCCAGTTATAAAGAACATAAGGACTCCCTCTGGGTCTGAGGGAAATATTGGAATAGGACATTTTAAAATCCGTTGCTCTTAACATCTATATCCTCATAGGTAGGTATGTATGTAAGGTGATGCGTATAAAGGTGTAACTTAGAAAAATTAAAACATTGGAGGTCAACTATATTTATATCATCTTCATTTTATAAACAGGAGGAAAGGGGCCGGGCGGTGGCGCTGGAGGTAAGGTGCCTGCCTTACAAGCGCTAGCCAAGGAACGGACAGCGGTTCGATCCCCCGGCGTCCCATATGGTTCCCCCAAGCCAGGGGCGATTTCTGAGCACATAGCCAGGAGTAACCCCTGAGCGTCAAACGGGTGTGGCCCAAAAACCAAAAAAAAAAAAAAAAAAAAAAAAACAGGAGGAAAAGTGAGATACTGATAACCCAAAATAAATTTGAAATATTTTATATGGTTATTTGAATAGCTTTTCCTTTGTTTGTTTATGTCATTTTTGCTTTCCGTTAATAGGATGCCTCATCTTTAGTAAAAAAAAATTGTCAATGAATAAAAAGAATCTGGACTTTCTGTAAATATATGCATCATATACTAGTGCCTGTGTGATAATATAGCAACAATAAAACTTTGTGAGACATGGGCCTGCAGAGATAACACAGCGGCGTTTGCCTTGCAAGCAACCAATCCAGGACCAAAGGTGGTTGGTTCGAATCCCGGTGTCCCATATGGTCCCCCGTGCCTGCCAGGAGCTATTTCTGAGCAGACAGCCAGGAGTAACCCCTGAACACTGCCGGGTGTGACCCAAAAACTAAAAAAAAAATAAAATAAAATAACTATGTGGGACCTCAAGTAGACCATAAAACTTGTGAAAAATAAAAAAATGTCTAGCCCTTTGTCCCACAAACAATCCTTCATGTTTCCCAAATCCAGAACTTTTGGAAAACAATTTAATTTTATACAAGATAAAGTTTTAATTTGTTGATGTTTTTTACATGGGAATCAGTTTGTTTTAAACTGTTTCAGAAAAGCAACTTTTGGTAGTGAGTGTAAAAATACAGCCATGAATTGTTGGCTGAAATTAGCTTCCTAATAACTACAAGACCATAATTACTCACATCAAGTCAAAGCAGACTCAACATGCAGAGAACTTGCTGGGAAAGAAAAAAGTGCACCATTGAGCCCTGGTAGACTGAACACTACTAAATGGTTTTGTCAGATCCAATTTTGATGATTATTTAGCAATCTTCTACCCACAGCATCAAAGTTCCTAGGGCATATCCTAAATTGAAGGATATTTGTAATAAAAAGATATGTCTCCAATTCTTATTTTTTACCAAGCATTAATAAAAATCGAGTTAGAAATAAATGCCTTGAAAGGCTACTGGCAAAAGGTTTGAATTTTGTAACAATGTGAATCTGATAAAAAAAAATATACTCTTGTCTCCTTTTTTGTTATTGTAATAATATAAAACCACTTTTAAAAAGTTTTGATCAAAGTTAAAAAAATTCACATCCTTATGCACCTGAGAAAAGAATGAGTTCTATGTTTTCTACGTGGAAAAGAATATGAAAGGAAGCCACCATGATTAAAAGCTGCATAACTACCTCAAACTACAACAGATATGCTGACTCCAAATGCCCTTTTCATTATTCTTAATGAAATGCGATTTCATTTTCCCACACACTCAAAATTTTGTTAGCTGAGAGTAGAAACATGTAAATGAAGGCAAGCACTGCAAACAATCTCTCTATTTTCCACTTCCAAAGGCCATGTGAGGACACTGACTTGTGCCAAGTGAGCACTTGGGAGGCCAAGAAAGGGACAGTAGACTATGGACTTTTTACTTAATTTCTTTAGGACTTGGATTAGCACTTTGTTTTATTTTGTTTTGTTTGTTTGTTTCCTAAGTTATCATGGTACATTACAAACTAGTTCTAGGTCAGATTGAACCAGATATCAATTCAGAAAAGCAGCCATATTTAGATGCTTCTCCAGTGGTAATACCAAAATCCTCAGAGGTCCCTTTGTACTCTATTATTTTAATATTGAAATACACATATATGTTGTTCATAAAAATTCAGTGGGTCATTAGCCTGTGCATGTGAAAACCTGAGTTACACATCCATTTCAAATTTTCCCTTGACCTGTGAATATACTTAAGCCAAACTGACATAAAATCAACAGATAATGGTCTATTATACTTTATACAGGTAAACAACACCAAACACTTCAAACATGTTTTATCTCCATCGTTGTTGAATTCTCCACTTTGCCTTCTATTCAATTGCTTAAAATCTGTAGAAAAGAAAATGAATTATTAGAAGCAATAAATATGATACAATGCACTGGTTTTCTTACAGTTAATTTAAGGAGGTTTGTATTAAACACCCCAAAATTTCTTAATGTAAGAACTTAAATTAGATGCCAAAAAAATAAAATCAGACGGTGAAAGCAATATCTAATTAGAAAGAAGAGTAAGAGTTGGGCATTTTTTTTTTCTAAAATAAAAAGGCCACTTGAGAGCTATGTTCCCTTGGTTTTTTTTTTTCAAAGGCAAATGGAAATTTATATTTTAAACTATTTTCCTAAAAATGGTTCCCTTCCTTTTTTTTTAACTTCTGCTCCTGCAATATGCCTTCGTTTATTTTCTCCATTAAGCTGAGACTACTAATGAGGGTTGACAGTCTTTAAGGCACTTTAAAGCTATTTATAACGACAGGTTATATTTGTCTATTGTTTTGCCCTTGTCACATGGAACATTTACTTACAGTAGTGTATTTCTTCCTGACCTAAAAACTCTACTACTAAAAATTGGTACTCTATGTGAAGTAGACAGAGTCACTTCTAAAATTTGCTTTTACTTTATTTAAAATTTTTTACTAAAAACAATATAAATATATTTTGAATTTTCAACTATACTAGGGACAATACTATGGGTACTGCATATTTTTATTTATGACATGTATCCGAGATATATCATATATAACATTCCTGCCATTACAGAAGTTTTTGGAATTCTTAATAAACATGTTTTATAATATAACATGTTGACAATTTATAATAAGATGATTAGTTCGAACAAGTCTAAATAGTTCTTTTAAAGTTCATACATTAGCTGACTTCATCAAACATTTCTCATCCTCCTATTTTTGTTCTGTTTTGTAAACTGATGATGCTTGCATTTCTTTTTGGTATCTTTTACATAGTATAGACCTGAGTCATCCTACCTAAGAAGACCTATAAGATTTTGAATATTCACAACAACAACAGCAACAACAAAACTCCCCACAGGTATCCTTAAACTGAACAGAAAAATGCATCTAGTTCTGCTTTAAAAAGAATAAATCACTTCAGAGGGTGGTAATTCTCTTATTTAAGGGGCAGGATAATCTTATTACCTAAAAGCAAGGATTAACACCTGGACTAGAAAAGAGAGCTCTAGAAAAAGAAAGTCTGATTAATGCTAAAGAAAATGTTAGATACTACTCTATTACTGGGGAAGATAATTATCATTCTTCATGGGATCCCAGATTTTTTCAATTTTTCTTTTGAAGACTTTAGATTTTAAGGTAGATGAATATTTGAAGCAAGAGACCACAAAGAATTTTCTGAAAAATTCACTGGCAGGGTCTTACGAGAGACACAGTTCTCAAGAAGTCCCTGTGAAGATCAATTTCTAATGAAAGATTTCTAATGAACTTTGTTCAGTACTAAGATAGAAGACTTTATATATTGTATTCTCTCTTTGTTCATAAATTTTTATTGCTGCCAATATTTTAATAAAGTTTCCAAGATACTAAAAGTTAATATTGGCAGGACCACCTTAGTGATAAATATTAATGAAGGGTCTTCAGCAGCATAAAAATGTCATGAGATCATTGAAACCACTCAATTAGGTCTAGTGTCATAGGATCGGATGACATCTCTCATGGGGGAGATCCTGGGATTGGGAAGGTTACTTGAAAAAGCAAAAACTAAACTTCTACAATTTCAGCTTTGCTTTTAGAGTGAGGAGTCATCTCAGAATCAAGGCTACTAAGAAAAACTCAGTTTTTTTATGTGGAAACTATATACAGAAAAAAATTGACACTCTAAATTGTTATAACAGGAACATTCTAAGGACATTATGCCTTCAGAAATGGAAATTTTAATTTAATATTGTCTAGTAACTATCCACATGACCATAGTTCTTGGTATTTGAGTATATTACCTACAGTGGATTAACCTTATACTTTCCCCTAAGTTCTTTCTCTTTCTCTTTGCTCTCTCTCTCTTTCTCTCCCTCCCCCTCTCTCTCTATCTCCTCTCTGTCTTTCTCTCTCTCTCACACACACACACACACACATACACACACACTCTATTTACTCTGAAAGTGTGACATAGAAATCAAATGAGTATCTCTAAGTTAATCCCTGAAGGAGCACTGAATTGAGAGCCATACTGAGATTGAGAAAAGTATTGCACAATATTTTAGCATCATATAAAAGAAATTAAGACCATTATTGCAGGCATTTTAAGACATTATGGCGTCTTCTCCCAGGTCTTACTATTGTAAGGTCTAGTGCCAAAATCTCTCTACCTTTATTTGTCATTTTTTTTCTCAAGTTTTACTGGTAGCCAGTAACTATCAACATTTATTTCTCCTACCCACACACACAAGGCCTCAAAAATGACAGGAGGTGTTTGCTCAGAACTGTATCTTTCATCACCTGGAATGACTATTCACACTGTTTCCCTAAATTTCCAGTCTCATAAAGTAAGTAACCTGAGAATGAATACTCTGATTATAGAACTGTTTCATTCTCCTTACTTAAATATTCCTTAAGGACTCTTTTAGAAATAATTTCCCTAAGCAAACTACATATACCAAAATCATTATTCTAGCTATGTTTCTGAAAAAAGAAAAAAGTTAAACTGACATTCTTTTGTTATCTACAGTTTTTTTTATTATTTTTAGCTAAAAGAAAATTAAATTAAAAGTCTGAAAGAGAAAACAGAAGTTTTACTGTGATCAATGTAATCAGTGAAATTATCCTGACATACAGAAATGAAATAAAATGAAAATATTTTTCAGATCTTGTGAACAATCTTTCTTTAAGTGTTATATTTTGAATCCAAACATTAACAAGCTCTAACATTTTAGCAATCTTTAGTGAATAGCATCTAGTCAAAAGAACATATTAGAACAATTATTTTTATTTGACATAGAACATTAACCCAACACAAAACTTGATGTAAACTATCACACTGAGGACAATTGAGGTTCATCAATTCGAGTGTTTCAGTTGAGTTATTATTGCACAAGAAGATTAGAAATGCTCAGAAATTTTAGTTCTGTAATTGCCTAGACAATCTACTTTGGGTGCTTAGCACAAATTCTAGATGAATGCAACAGTGCAATGCCCTAGCAACTCTATCTGGGCCATTTTTTAAAGTTGTGTTTGTCGTGAACAAACTTGAGGGATGAGGTAATGTCTCCCCTTGGACAAATAGTCAGCTTACTTCCATGTACTATAAAAGTGGTGGATTTTTTCAAGCCTTCCTGTTACACAGACAAAAGTATGTGCATATATCCATGATAAGATCTTTGTGTGACCCTGTGGATGGTATAGTGAACCTGCCGAGACCTGTATAACTGTACATTAATCTCTAGTTACTGCTTGTGCAATAAGTAATAAAGCCCTTTGTCCTCTGTCTCTGACCTACTGGAGAGTCTGTAAAGCAAGTATTCAACTTTGCTACTGCAGTGAAAAACAGCTGCATGAAATATAGAAATGAATGTACAGTAAGTGCAGCTATATTTAAATAAATTAAACTATGTATGCTGACATTTTTACTTTACTTAATTTTAATAAATCATAAAATATAAATTTTAACTTTAAAAATAAAAAAATCCCTTTCATATATTGCTATTTGTAGACTTCTGTTTATACTATAAATATAAGCCTTAAATAAACAATGAGCCTTAAATATAAACTAAATTAATTAAGCAAAGGAATAGACAAAACTTAAAAAAAAGTATACAGGACAGGAATAGGAGTTTTTATAAAAATATTAAAGGGAGGTGTTTATTCTATAAATGCATACTTGAGAATTTATGTATTTTGAGGATCCTTGTTAATTTTTTGCTATTTTTAAGGATACTACAATAAAAATAAATTTGCATCGCCTCATCTTTTTCACGTTGGGACCTGCTAAATGGGAAGAAAAAAAACACATTCTATTGTAGGTATTGTGACAAATATAGGAATATTATAGTCTCTGGGTTGTCTCTTATAGTGTCTTCTATCTTTTTGACATAAGGTACAGATTCCACCTGTTCCTTACTAACACTGTTAAAGTTCTTGAAGTTGTCGTATAATTTTTTTTCTCCACATTCAAAATCCTTTCTGGAAACTGATCAATAATATAATACAGAGTAATTTATCACAATAATTCTAAATTAATATTCCAGTTCCATTGAATTTTGTAGTATTTTGTAGAAGGAATTTAATTTCCATTTTACAATCTCAAACATGTATCTGATAATAATGTATTTTCATGACACTGCTGTTGAGATAATGATATATCATAAATACATATAGTTGGATTCTATCCACTAAGATTAATTAGTATTAGAAATATCTTTTATTTGAGTTCTGTTTCTAAATTATCAGCTTCCTCATTTGCTTGTTTAACTTCATTAATATCTAAAATATTCTATTTTATAAACTATATTAAATTAACTATGACAGGAATAGAGTTATAGAGAAGCAAAATATGGATGGTCTTTTTTTTCTAAGAAGTCCATTGAAAACAGGCACAGAGAGTTCTGTATATTTTGGTGAACTAAAGGAAAAATCCCCCCACTATTTTAGGCTATTTTAGCAAATTATTCAAATAATCAGAATACTATCAGTCACACTGGTAACCAGACAAAAAAATCATTTCATATATATGGTGAGTCTAAAGGATGTAGATTCCAAAACAAATGGGAACAAAATACAGAGATATGTCTTGAGCCAAGAAATGGGGGAGAGCATGGACTTACAAGCATGAAAAATATACAGGAAGTGGAGAGGCTGATGCAAATGACAGAAATCAGATACTCATTAATTTATGTTTACTTTGTAAGATATATTAATTCATTTTGGGAACACTATTTCAAGTAAAATTCCCAATTTCAATATAACTATCGATTTTATCATTCTAGAAATCTAAGGGAGTAGTAAAGTTTTCTAGAGATCCATTAAGGTTTAATTTCATTCGATTTCAGTTAAATTGATTCACATGCCAAATATTTTGTCATGGGAAATATGTTCTTTAAAAGTACTGGGGAGTCTCAGTATTATAATAAAAATATTTTTTAAAAAATATATTGGGGGCCGGAGAGATAGCATGGAGGTAAGGCGTTTGCCTTTCATGCAGGAGGTCATCGGTTCGAATCCCGGCGCCCCATATGGTCCCCTGTGCCTGCCAGGAGCAATTTCTGAGCCTGGAGCCAGGAATAACCCCTGAGCACTGCCAGGTGTGACCCAAAAACCAAAAAAAAAAAATATATATTGGAAAGAAACCAACAAAATAGTACAGTGGTTAGGACATTGCCTTGCATGTGGCCAACCTGGGTTCAATATCTGGCAACCCATATGGCACCTAGAGCTCAACAAGAATGATTTTTGAGTGCAGATTTAGGGAAAAAACCCTAAATGTCCTGAGTGTGGCTCCAACATCTCTATATAAAGATATATATGGAAGAAAGAATATAAATGATAAGGAAAAGTAAAAGGCAACAAAACCATTATTTACAGAGAACTTATGTGCAAAATGTCCTATCAAGAACATGATATATTTTAGATCAAATAAAGGTAGTGAAGGCATCAAAAATTAATTTTTTGAAGAATATTAAAGTAGTGAATCTTGAAAGATGCCTAAGTATATAATATTTACTGAATATAAGTAGATACTTAAAACTTCGTAGCAGCTGTGTAAAATAATTATTATTAATTGGAAGGGACAAAAATGGTTATTACTAAAGATATGTTATTAAAAACATAATAAATAGAACAAATGATAGTAAGAATATTTTTCACCACTCTATTTAAAAATAAAATAAAAGGAGCCGAAGGAGCTGGAGTGATAACAAGCGGCTGATCCAGGATGGATCTCAATGTCACATATGGTCCCCCAAGCCAGGAGTAATTTCTGAGCGCATATCCCTGGGCATCACTGGGTTTGGTCCAAAACACAAACAAAAAAGAAGAAGAAATATAAATATAATAATATTTTAGTGTTTTCATTTTAATATGTCTATAGTAACTCTTTAATCGTTTTTGTTTACAATGGTTCTTTGGACATTTAGTTCACTTAACTTAGTTGCACATTACAGTGCTTTATTATATTAGACTCCAAAAACAGTCCTCATTATGATAATGTCTTACAAATATTCTAATACATTCATGTTCCATATTATTATGCCTGCTAATATCTAATGTTTATGTTATATTACAGATAACACTCATCAAGTAACTATAGCGACAGTGCTCATTCAGTGGGTATATTTTTGCAATTAAATTTCAATTCAAGCAAATTTACTTTTATTATAATCCCATGTTGTCAGTTTGCTTTCAGAAAAGGAACCAGGATACAACCTGCGGCTGGCAAGCCACATGTGGCTCTTCCACTTTTGAATGCGGCTCTTCTGTGTGCGGGGCAGCCGCTCCAGGAGTCAGGACTCTGCTCCTAGCCTCTGTCAGTGAGCGCCCTGTGTGGCTCTCAAAATAAATTTCAATCGTGGTTTTGGCGAGATTTGCCTCAGTTGAAAAAAAAGGTTGCCGACCACTGCGCAATATTTCATGGTGTATACTCCTTTTACAGTGCTCATTATCATATTACTTAGCATTCTAGACTTGAAAACTATGATTGTTTTAAGAATGTACAATCTAATCCAGGAATCCTTTTTCAGCAAAGTTTACTCTTACCAGGAATTGGAAAACCTTTCCATCTGACCTGACATCTTTTTATTTTTCAAGTAATATGACCCATTCCACCAGGGTCAGCTTTTCAACTGCAACCTACGAATAAATCTTCATTATCTGTCTCTCTCTCTCTCTGTGTGTGTGTGTGTGTGTGTGTGTGTGTGTAGTGGCCACTTCTAATGTTTGTCTGTATTGTACATAATGCCCTTCTATGTTGTGTATGTTCCTATCCCCTGTTATATACAGCCCTTCCTTTTTCTCTTCCCCTGATTACCACATTACAAATAATTTTCTATCCTTCCACCAGCTCACCCCTGATTAGTTATTTCTCCCTATGAACCCTTTTACCTTTAGTTCTTAACTCCTCAGGAACTGCAATCTCCCTCTCACCACAATCCTCTTTAAACAACTCCCAAAACGAAAGGACAACCAACCCACCTTGCCTTGGCCTGGGAAGAAACTGCTGCCACCACCCCTGCTGATTTACTCTAGGCATCCCATTTTTTCCTACCTCCCTTCACTGTGGACTGGCTCTCTACCAGATTCAGTTTTTGAGAGACCCGTGGCTTGAGGACTCTGCCTGATCTGTAACTCATGCAAGTTATTTTTTAGATCCCAAAGACCACATCACAGGCTAACAATGTGCTCTGGATCCCCCCCCCCCCCCTACCCCATCCAGACTATTTCAAAAGACTTAAGGGGGATATGTATATTTCCTTTGTATATTTCCATAGGTATCTTTCCTTAATAGCTAAATTCTTATTATCTATTTTCTTATGTAGCTGAAATTCTCCCCACCCCTTTTCTTGGATTTTTTTAGTAGAATATTCTAGATGTTAAGTTTCTCTTGGGTTCTGAGTTCATGTTAGAACCAGATTATAGGGATTGTTCAGCTTGTTATTTTTACCATCATAGGCACCAGTAGTATCCTGTGCTGTGGCATGTTCCTTTTCACACATTAAGGTAGGAAAATCTTAAACATAGAAAGAAGTTCTTATCTATATAGGGATAGGAACTCGTAAATTTTTTTTTATTATTGGGAGGAGGGGTCTTTCACCTGGAACATGTGTCATAGTGAATTGGCCTAGGTTTCAGTAGATCAGATATGGGCCATTCACCCTGAACTCTGGATCCCATCTTTAGAACTGGCACAGTTTTCTGCACCAACCTCAGAAATTAAACTTCTACCAGATAAGGACCTAATGCTATCCTGACACCAACTTGGTCTAAGGTGGGTTCATATTGATACCTCAACAATTTGGAAACAGCAACAACTTGCTTTCAGAGTAGATTCCCTGCCTCACCACCTAAAAGTGAGATGAAATCAGAAGATGCTCCAAGACACTCTGACCTTGATATAGGATTTGTACAAAAACCAAGACCTCTAATTACTGAAGCCTAATTGCAGCAAATGTGAGTGAGGAAAATTTTTTCTGGGACCATGAAGAAGGACTTTGAGGTTTGACAGCCTGGAGCCTATAGTTGGTTTTTTGACCTTATGGAAGAATGTTTTATGGGTAAGGGACACCCTGTTGTAAGCCACAAGATTTTTCTTTCTTTTTCCACAACTTTTTCTGTGCCTATACAAAAACTGTCACCTTTTTATCTTTTAGATAGGGCCTCCCACCTTTTTCATAGAACCTAGGGACAAAAGTTACTCTGTTTTACCTCACATTTATACCTTTTTTAAAATTTTTCAATTTTTTAATAAAATTAAGGAGGAAAATAAAGGTTAAGGGCCAGGGCCAAGTGGCCTCAGGGTCATTGGTGGAGATAAAATAGGACAGAACTAAATATCTAAGCCAAAGTCAACCACAATAGAATCAAAAGACCCAAACTATAACAATCTAAATTTTAATAAGCCTGTTATACTGGAGGCCAGCAAGCAAAGGATGGTGGTATAGAATGTACTCTGAGAACATTGGTAGAGGGAGGTAGACAATGGTAGTGGGACTGACCCTGATTCATTATATACCTGAAATCCAGCTATGAAGGACTTTAAAAATCACAGTGGTTTCAATAAAATAAAATTAATATATATATATAAAATTAAAAAATGAAATATCGCTGAGTAGGTTAAATTCCTCTTGTGCATAGTCACATTCAAGTTAGCTCTGAATTTCTTTTCAAGCTATCAGAAAGATTCTAATGATTCAAAAGTTGGGGCAAAAGGAATTGAAAGAAAATGTGTCAAGTTGCTTCCTTTCCTTTTATTCCTAAATTTATAGACATGTTTTTATGTTCCGTACCCTCAAAGAATCTGTTGATGTTTTTTATAAGCCAAGTGTTAGAAAAAAAATTTCTTTTGATTGACAGCCTTTTTTTTTTTTTTAGTTTCGAGACAGTATAACAGGAAAGGCGTTGGTTCAATCTTGGGAACTGCACTATTTTGTGCGGTGCAATGTTCCTCTCCAAAATACAGATTAAAAGTGACATAAGCTTTTCTAGAAAAATGAAAGGGGCCAAAGTGATGGCACATCTGGTAGGGCATTTGCCTTGCACATGGCTGACCTGTTATCAACCTGAGTTTGATCCCTGGCATCCCAAATGCTCCCTAGAGACTGCCTGGAATGAGTTCTGAGAGCAGAACCAGGAGTAATCTCTGAGTGCTGCTGGAAATGGCCCAAAACCCAATCCCCTAAATGAAGTAAAAATGACAGAAACTCTTTGTCTAGAGGTTATTAAATATAATTCATAAACCCTCAAACCTAGATATTTTATGGATAGAAAGCTTATTGCAGACAGAACCTTCATTCCAGTCATTCTTTTTATTTGAGTTTTTTATTCACTTTTTTATTTTAATCTTGTTATTAAGTTATTAGGGATTGATTCTCTAGTTTGTTATAAAAACAGGCTAACTAAAGCATCAGATAAAAATTTAAATCCTTAGTCTTATGTTTTTTATTAAAATAAAAGTTACAAAAGTAAAGTAGGATTTCTTTATTATAATCAGAAATGTGTATAAGAGAGTCATGTCTACACATGAAAAGATGAGTGGAAAATGGAAGTCCTTAACTACATAGATTATTCAAGCAGAATTTTAATAATTTTTACATTCTCAATTATCTATTTTTACTCAACACAGTCTTTGCTATATGTAGCCAGTTTTAAGACTATTTTGATGAGAATGAATTTTCCTTTCTCTAAAACAATTTTACTGTGAGACAAATGGACTTACATTGGCTTTTCACCAAAAGAAAGACATTAGCATTGTAGAGATCATATATCTTCATCATTAAAATTTGTAATCAGCACCAATGACCTTGTTAAAATAAGTGACTAATTGCAGCCTTGTACCTACTAGAGATATAAACCCATCAACCTCAGTTTTTTGAGTCAAGAATATTTCAAGTACACAAGTGAAAAACTATTGAAAATAATATTGGGAAATATTCCCATTACATAAACTAAACTATAATGCTAACATTTATTTTGTCATTTCCATAATATATTTTATTAAGCAATTTGTATAAGAAAAAGGAGATAGACTATACTTCTAGGTCAAACAACTAATTTTTATTTTTCAATATTATCAATACATCTTTGGGTACATGATTATGTATAGACAGGTAAAATAAGTCCTAATTTTCTATTACCCATTTACTTGATAAATAGCTTGCTTGTAATCATGACAATGTCAAGAATATGAAGGAAAGGATATATTTTTTTCATATCTAATGGATGATATAAATTATAAAAAGTAGACCTGTATGTTTTATAAAGTTATATGGACATCTCCTTGTATGTATGTATGTATGCATGCATGTATGTATGTATTTATAATTATTTGTATGTGTATACATGTTCCTAAGTAACAGCTACTGGCTAAATTAGCTGATTCCCAAAAAGGAAAAACATGGTTGTGGATATAGCAAAAGAACATTTAACAATCTAAAAACTATATTAACATCAAATTCAATAAAGAAATGAATCAAATCATTTTAAATACTTCTGTTGGGATTAACAGAAATATTCCAAAATGAGTTGCTTTGCAGATTAAGCAACCAAACATTTAAACAGATTAGTAGGCAAAAAATAAATCTATATACACCTTTATGACTATCAATTTTTAAATACATTTTGTAAATCAGGGGTTTATATTTTGTGCTAAGGAATGGGAGAACAATCCGTTTTTGGAATAGAGGGGATTCGAAAGAGATGAATGAATGAAATGATGAAGAGGGGATGAATTTAGTTCACAAAACCTTACCTCAAGGTCATTGCCTTGTTTTATGATTCATTACTCCAATATAAAAGTTGATTCCTAGAGATATTCTTAAATCTAGATAATGTACCTACTAACTTAAGAGCTACTTCCAAACTTGATTGGCCATAGTCCTTCATGCACAGGTGACACCATTGATAAAGGCCTATTAACATCTTAGGAAAATAATCTGTCTGTACTTTGGGGAGAAATTACTCATGGGAATATAATACTCATCATCGAAGATAAAGAAGTACTGATGTTACTACTATAGGCTACACTGGCTCTCTTTCAAAGTGGGTGTATTCAAAATTCAGAAAATTTGAATATATATCTCCTAAAATAAATTAATCTACGGGTATAATTCAGAATTAAATAGTGTTTTTATTTTATGGCTTCCCTGTGAGAATGAGAACATCTTATTATGGTACAATAATCTGACATTTGTAGAACCATTTTTTAAAATGGAACCAGTTGGTCAATTATTGCAAAAGAAATTGCATTAGTACTGGTGGGTGTGCCAATCCCACACACCCTCAAAAGAATTTAGCTGATTAAATTTAGAGACCTTTATTAAGTAATTTATGAGCTATATAGCATTCCATCCAGACAGTAGAAAGGCTCTACAAGGATTTGCAACAAAATGGAAGGCTTTTTCGTTAGAAAGATAGTAAAATTAGGTTATTAGCAACAAAGGAAAAAATGGTAAGTAGTATAAAATACTCCCAACACCACTCCCACAAAATATAATTTAAAAATATCGCTCTTCTGAAAAAGGCTGAAAATGCAGTAGATTAGGTATTAGTTAGGTATAAGGTTAAGTATTAGTCATTCCTAGAATGACTTCATTTCACTCTTTTAAAAGATTGTGGTATTTCTGGTGTGCTAGGTGATGAGGATGGGGTGTTTAGGGATTTTGGCTACATCGGGTGGTGCTCAGTCAGGGGCACCCTGTCTCTGTGCTCAGAAATAATTTCTGACCATATGTGGTGCCAAGGATTTGAGCCAAATCTCTGCTGCATCAGCTGAATAAAAGGCACATGTTTCACCTCTGATACTATCTCTCTGCCCCCTCCCACTTTCTCTTTACCAAAAAAAAATTATGATATTGATACATTTTTAATCTAGTTCAGAAAATGTATTCAAAATAAAACACCTGCAATCTCACTCCTGCTGTTATTTTAGCTACACCTAATCACCATCCAAAAGTGTTGCTAAGGGAGATAAAGTGAAAATATTCAATTGAAAATTTTAACAACAATAAACTTTGAGGGCTTCCAATGTGTTAGCACTTCACTGGAATAGGAAAGGCAAGAGCTTTCCCTCTAAGTTATAAACTGCAGTAATCTTGGGACCTATTCACTCCCTATCTGCATAAGAATAAAGGAAAGTTTTTTTTCATTTGCATAAAGAATGACACCCCTAAGGTTAATCACTCCCCAGATACTCAGGCTAGTGTAAAAAGGAAAGAAAGGATTGTCCCTCTGAGGGCACTGGGAATTTGACTCATAAAAAGGAGTCATTCATAAGTCAAGTGCTTCCCAAATATGGAAGTACAGGTGAAAGCAATAAAACGCAGTGTCCTCTTCTGTACAATGTGGATTCAGAATTAAATGACTGCTGTGTGTTTCTACTACGCTAGATTCCTTTGTAGAACATAAAAAGTCTAAAGTATTTGATAAGGAACCCTTACTCTTTAAAATTTAAAAGGAGCAGGACAATAATATATAATAATATATATAGAGAGAGTGATATTCTTGCCTTGCATGCAGCCTACCAAGGTTCCATATGCAGTATCTTAAATGGTCCCCCCTACTGCCAGGAGTGATCCAAGAGTACATGTATAACCAGGAGTAAATCTTGACCAAAAAAAATTAAGTTGGAAATAGGGAGCATTTCATATTTTATGATTTTGCTAACAGTTTTGATGGTGAAGAGTGAGTATAAACTGAGTCCTGAGCTGTTTGATAACAGTGGTGTCTATGCGGCTGAAAGAGCCAGGATTGCAAAAACACAATGACAAAAATGAAAGTCTGGGATCAGGAGCCATTAAAATCTTACACAATTCAAAGGAAATTGGTAAAAAAAAAAATAGCCATTCCTTTTGTCATGGAGAACCATGGAAAAGTGGAACTGCTGCTATTAAAATATGCTGCAGACTTTGGGCTGATATCAAGAGCACACAATTTGACAGCAAAACTAGAATGACATTACAGAAGGTAGGGTGCTTGCCTTGCATGTGGCTGATCCAGATTCTATCCTTAGGATCCTATATGATCCTCCAACTATTGCCATGACTAATTCCTTAGTGCAGACCCAGTACTGGCCCCAGAGCAGATCTAGCATGGGTCCTCACAACAAAAACAAAACAAAATATTAAAGATAGTTTCACACCAAGTGAAAGGTTCAAAAAGGGGACATTTTGTAGTTTTCTCTCTCCATTTATATTCTAGGCATCATAAGGTTAAATGACAAATTTCAATCCTTGGTAAAATTGTGACATACAGATGAATATTAAAATCACCATGTGCTAAATTATTAATAAGTAAACTTATACAGTAGTTATTTCAACAAATATTTATAGATTCAGAGTATTGGAATGAAAGTATCAGTAGAAGACCAATTGCTGCTTCCACTTTGAGGAAGAGAATTCAATTGATAGAATCTAATGTCTATACACAGTTCTCTGAAACAGCACCAGGAACCAAGCTCTTCCTGGGGTATTTCTAATACCGCTCTGGCATCAACTTGCACCAGTTTTGATATGAAATCCTGAAAATGAGGAAATGTCAACAACTTGATCTAATAGTAGGTTGCTTTATCTAATCACCTAAAGGTAAGATAAAATCAGAAGACATGCTATCCTTTGATCTGTGTAAAACCAAGATCACTAATTGCAGAAGACTGACTTTGACAACCGTGACTGGGCAGAACTTATCCTGGGACTAATAAGAAAGACCTTAGTCTAGGCTTTGGTCTAGGATTTGTACAAAAACCAAGATCTCTAATTCCAGAGGTTTGATTTTGAGAACTGTGACAGAGCAGAACTTCTGAAACCATAATGAAAGACTCTATCCTAGACTTCATCCTAGGATCTATGGCAATACCAAAACCACTAATTACAGATTCTGATTACAACAACAGTGATGGAACAAAACTCCTAGAAACAGAAACTAGAACTAGAAATTAGAACTTCTAGACTCTGTCCTAACCTGTGCAAATACCAAGTTCTCTAGCTACAGAAGCTTGATTTTATCATCCACAACTGAGCGGAAAGTTTCCTGGCACCATAAAAAGACCTTGGGGTTCAATAATGAGTGTGTTCAGAGCCTATAGTTGTTTCCATGACAGTATGCTTCAAGGGTACTTGAACATTAACAAGGGTGGAGAAAATCTTGTATCTCTTAGGCCAAGGGAATTCCCTTTCTAATTTCCCCAATATTTACGTGCCTATGCAAAAAAAAAAAAAAAATTGCCACACCAGCATTCTTCCTTTTTATTTTATTCCTTTGTGCTCTTTTGTAGTTGCTTGTTTTGTTTTGTTATGTTATATGTTTCTTCTTTTTCCCTTTCTTCTTTTACATTGATATTTAGAACCTCTAGATGGACTCCACCCAGCTTTTTATGTCTAACAGAACCACAGAACTTGAATCATCATCTTCTGCCTAATAAATTTGGGAGGTGGGGAATGACCAGGACGAAACATTGAGTTGAAATAAAAAATGATGAGACTTAAATACCAAACCCAATATCAACAACAGAATCAATACCCAATCTACAATACCTTATCAACAATAAGCTATGCACAGAGGGGACCAGTTATACTAGCAGTCCAGGGGGCAAAGCAGGGAGATATGTAATGCATGTTGGGAATAGGGGTAGAGGAAGGACAATACTGGTGGTGGGAATGGCACTGATTCATTGTCACTATGTACCTTAAATATTACTGTGAAAGATTTGTAATTCACTTTGGTCACAATAAAAATTACAATGAAAAATCCAATTTCTATAGAGGAAAATTTGTTTTTGATTTACATCAACTAAATTTCTATTATAAGATAACGACAATGTAATGAAAGATTGTAATTAGGTAGCCTGGAATGGTTTGAGCTTTACAATACATAGCTTTTTTCAATGTATAGTTATATTTTTCTCTTCATATTTTTAATTTAAGTTGTTCATAATATCAGAATAGCCTCTGATATGACTTGATTCCAGTATTCATTCTATAGACCTAGATCTCCATTGTGAAATTTATAATGCTACAATAAAATGGCTAATAGTTTGTAATTACCTAGTTATTACTCTATTTTTAGGTATAAATAAATGTCAAAGTTTTTCAGGGAGCTGTTTGACATAAAGCAGAGTAAAAGAAAGTATAGGTGATGATCAACTCCAATTGAAATATAAATAAAGGAATAGGACAAAGGGGTAGAGTAGTAAATTGAAGGAAAAGCAACTTTGCCAGAATGATAACATAGTGGGTGAGGCATTTGTCTTGCAAGCTGCTGACCCAGGTTAGATATTCAGCATCCCATATGTTAACCTGAGCTTGCCAGAGTGATTTGCCCAGCCAGGAGAAACCCTTGAGCAACATGGGGTTTGGCCAAAAACCAAGGGAATAAACGGAAAACAAACAACTTTGATGAATGTAAGATGAAACAATGTCTAATTAATACTTGAAAAATGAAGATCTAAGTGGGAATTTTGAATTTTGAAGGTAAGTGGGCACACAGCAGAGATTCTGTTTTTCTAAAATTCGGTAAGACTCTGATATTCACAGAGTAAGTATACGGACAAATTTATAAGTTTACTAGCATACATATTACCTGAGAATATCTATGAGCAAATTTATTGTAAGCAAATATTAAGTAAATAAGAACAAAATTTGTTTTTTGTTTAAAGCAAACCATTTTCAGAAAGTAATCATTTTTGTTTATCATTGAAGTGATAATAAACATTCTTTCTCATAGGGCCAATATGTTTTATTTTTCTGGAACTTTTTTTTTAACAATGTTTTAGATTTACTATATAAATAAAAAGTACCAAGCTTTTTAATATACTTTCTAATCTAACATGCAAAATCTTTTTCATTATAAAAAGTCAAACAGCATATATATATATATATATATATATATATATATATATGTATATTTGCCAATACAAAGGTCTTTGACACACCATAATAACCCAACATCTATAGTTCACCTTAGAATTTACAATTTTTGTTGTAGAATACATGGATTTGAACAACTGGATCATTACAAATCATATGGTCTATTTTAATGCCTAACATCCTGTCTATGCTCTGACTATTTATCTCTTCCTATCCATCCCCAGCACCACTGATCGTTTTATTGTCACACTTTTGCCCTTCGATCATGTCATATATTTTCTATCATACAATAAAAAGTTTTATCAAAAAGATAACAGTTATTTACTGTGCATATAGTAAGTATATAATCCTCAAAATTTGTTTATAACTTGGCAGCTCATTTCTTTCTTTTTTATTCTTTCATTTATTTACTTGTTTGTTTACTTGTTAGCACATTTCTTTTCATTGCTGAATAATGTTCTGTGATACAGATATATTTTCCTTTATTTGCCTATTCACAAAGTAAAGATAATTTCATTTCTTTCAAGTTTTGACAATTATGAATAATGTTGCTGTAAATGCCATATTTGAAGGTTTTTGCATGGAAGAAAATTTTAGATTCCTTTGGGCTGATAAAAAAAAAGAACATAATTGCTCATCCTATGATGATACCATACTTAATTTTGCAAGAAATTGTCAAATTATCTTGGAAAATGTCTGTACATGTTGAATTATTACCAGCAATATATGGAAGTTCCTTATATATATATATATATATATATATATATATATATATATATATATATATATATATATATATATATATATATATCTGCTATAGGATATGGTGTTGTCTGTTTCAGGTTTTGGCCATTCTAATATGTATCTCATGGTATTCCATTATTATTTTAATTTGTCGTTATTTAATTAAATATGTGAAACATATTTATATATATTTGTTGATAGTGTGATATTAAGATCTTTATTTCATTTCACATTTAGGCTTTTTGTTTTATTTATTTATTTATTTATTTATTTATTTATTTTTGGTTTTGGGGCCACACCCGGCAATGCTCAGGGGTTACTCCTGGCTGTCTGCTCAGAAATAGCTCCTGGCAGGCATGGGGGACCATATGGGACACCGGGATTTGAACCAACCACCTTTGGTCCTGGATTGGCTGCTTGCAAGGCAAATGCCGCTGTGCTATCTCTCCGGACCTTTATTGTTTTATTTTAAGACTGCTTATGCATATATATTTACAAGCCCATAAAACTTATCCTAATTTACATGACATCATCAATTAGAAAATTTTTATTTTAATGACACATATATTATATTTTATAGCTTGTATCATTGGTATTATTTATACAAGTCCAGCAATCTAATCAATCTAAAAAGACATATTCTATAGGAAGAGTTATAAAAAATTTAAATGAAATAACTAGCCTTTATCTTTTAGTGATTCAAATATAAGTAATTCATTCAATAATACAATTTCAAGAAGATGCACTAATAATTGATAGCATTTGACATGCTATGCATTGATAAGATAAAAATATTAATCTGAAAATTTGGTAAGATAGAAAGCCAGGTTCTGGAAACAACTAAGATGCCCTTCAACAGTCGAATGGCTAAAGAAACTGTGGTACATATACACAATGGAATATAATGCAGCTGTCAGGAGAGATGAAGTCATGAAACTTTCCTATACATGGATGTACATGCCGAGTGAAATAAGTCAGAGGGAGAGAGAGAGATGCAGAATAGTCTCACTCATATATGGGTTTTAAGAAAAATAAAAGTCATTTTTGTTACAATCCTCAGAGACAATGAGAGGAGGGCTGGAACACCAGCTCACTCCATGAAGCTCACCACAAAGAGTGGTGAGTGCAGTTATAGAAAAAACTACACAGAGAACTACCATAATTATGTGAATGAATAAGGAAACTGAAAAGCCTGTCTTGAGTACAGGTGGGGGTGGGGTGGGATGGAGGGAGATTTGAGACATTAGTGGTGGGAATGTCGCACTGGTGAAGGAGGGTGTTCTTTACATGACTGAAACCTAATCACAATCATATTTGTAATCAAGATGTTTAAATAAAGAAAATAAAATTAAAAAAGATAGAAAATCATGTTTAAATATGTATTACTCCGTGTATTCTTAAAGTGAAAAATCTTAGAATTTTATTTATAAGGAAAACTGAGTTTCCAATGAGAAGTTATATACTCAAATTTATCAACTTCTCTGATGAGATAGCAGGATTGACAAGACCCAGAACTCTAATTACTGCTCTAGGTTCTCTCTGCTATCTCAAGAAGCAAGATGTTAAATTATTTAACCTTTATTTGGAAAAAACATATAGTTTATAGTACATTTATACAGCTGTGTATCTAAGTCAGGAAATTCCCTGAAGCTTTTCATCAATATTTGATAATCAAAAAGAAAATACACAAGGGGTTTAACATTTTGGAAACTTGATTAAAAATACTATTGCATACTATGTACCTTCTTTATGCACTCATATTTGTGTTTAATTTATGTCCTGGTGTATATCATAAATTGATATATCTCATAAACAAAGACAATAATTAAAGGTATTAATTTAAAATTGTGTTGCAGAAATAATAGATATTGCAAAGAGTATACAAGATAGTTGTAGTATGAAAAACAGCAGTATTGACAGAGATCTAATTTGTAAGCTACATTCAAGCTAACAGAGAACCTTGTGCCTTAAGCAATGACTAATTAAAGATAAAGACCAGGGTTACAGAAAAGAATCATAAGACTCATCCCTCATCAAGTTTTAAAATTAACACATACCGAGTACCCATATCTCATTTCTTCTGATTTCTTTTAGTACTGTACACATAAGAATGGGGAGTACAATTGAAAGTATGACTAATTTATAATATTCAGGTAACATTTAAAGTAATCACCATTCAATTTATTTCCCCTGCATTACATACTTGAGACTGATGTAAATTTCCAGCTGAGGACCAATATTTATTAATTAATTTATTATTTTGGTTTTGGGGGCACACCCAGTAACGCTTAGGGATTACTCCTGGCTCTGCAATCAGAAATCGCTCCTGGCTAGGGGGCCATATGGGATGCTGGGTATCTAATCAGGTCCACCCTGGGTCAGCTGAGTGCAAGGCAAAAGCCCTATCGCTGTGCTATCACTTTGCCCCAATATTTAAAAAATAAGAGCCTGCACATATTTCACTTATTATTCCTCACAAAACATTGCAAATAATACTACCCCATCATGCCTCCTTGTTGATGAGTCATTAAAGACATTAAAGGATAGTAAATGACATGAGATTAGAAGTCATGATAAAAATGGGAGGCAAATTTTGGCAGCAAAAATTATAGCACAGTTAGTAGGGTGCCAGTTTTGCATGCAACCTACCAAATTCAATCCCTGGCACCACATAATGTCCTCTGAGCAGCACCAGAAGTAATTCCTACGGTTAGAAGCTGGAGTAATCCCTGATAATATCTAGGTATAGACAAATAAACAAACAAAAAAAGAAATTTTTTTTTGCATTTATATAACTTTATTATTTAAACAAGTATTAAAAATTACCCAGCTATACAGTATATTTCTATAATCTCGAGAATATATATCTGATTTTTTTTGCTCAATTCTTTTTTTTTTTTTTGCATTTTTTTTTATTTAAACACCTTGATTACATACATGATTGTGTTTGGGTTTCAGTCATAAAAGGAACACCACCCATCACCAGTGCAACATTCCCATCACCCAAGTCCCAAATCTCCCTCCTCCCCACCCATCCCCTGCCTGTACCCTAAACAGGCTCTACATTTCCCTCATACATTCTCAATATTAGGACAGTTCAAAATGTTGTTATTTCTCTAACTAAACTCATCACTCTTTGTGGTGAGCTTCCTGAGGTGAGCTGGAACTTCCAACTCTTTTCTCTTTTGTGTCTGAAAATTATTATTACAAGGGTGTCTTTCATTTTTCTTAAAACCCATAGATGAGTGAGACCATTCTGCGTTTTTCTCTCTCTCTCTGACTTATTTCACTCAGCATAATAGATTCCATGTACATCCATGTATAGGAAAATTTCATGACTTCATCTCTCCTGACAGCTGCATAATATTCCATTGTGTATATGTACCACAGTTTCTTTAGCCATTCGTCTGTTGAAGGGCATCTTGGTTGTTTCCAGAGTCTTGCTATGGTAAATAGAGCTGCAATGAATATAGGTGTAAGGAAGGGGTTTTTGTATTGTATTTTTGTGTTCCTAGGGTATATTCCTAGGAGTGGTATAGCTGGATCATATGGGAGCTCGATTTCCAGTTTTTGGAGGAATCTCCATATCGCTTTCCATAAAGGTTGAACTAGACAGCATTCCCACCAGCAGTGGATAAGAGTTCCTTTCTCTCCACATCCCCGCCAACACTGTTTATTCTCATTCTTTGTGATGTGTGCCATTCTCTGGGGTGTGAGGTGGTATCTCATCGTTGTTTTGATTTGCATCTCCCTGATGATTAGTGATGTGGAACATTTTTTCATGTGTCTTTTGGCCATGTGTATTTCTTCTTTGTCAAAGTGTCTGTTCATTTCTTCTCCCCATTTTTTGATGGGGTTAGATGTTTTTTTCTTGTAGAGTTCTGTCAGTGCCTTGTATATTTTGGAGATTAGCCCCTTATCTGATGGGTATTGGGTGAATAGTTTCTCCCATTCAGTGGGTGGCTCTTGTATCCTGGGCACTATTTCCTTTGAGGTGCAGAAGCTTCTCAGCTTAATATATTCCCATCTGTTAATCTCTGCTTTCACTTGCTTGGAGAGTGCAGTTTCCTCCTTGAAGATGCCTGTAATGTCCTGGAGTGTTTTGCCTATGTGCTGTTCTATATATCTTATGGTTTTGGGGCTGATATCGAGGTCTTTAATCCATTTGGATTTTACCTTTGTACATGATGTTAGCTGGGGGTCTAAGTTTAATTTTTTGCAAGTGGCTATCCAATTGTGCCAACACCACTTGTTGAAGAGGCTTTCCCTGCTCCATTTAGGATTTCCTGCTCCTTTATCAAAAATTAGATGGTTGTATCTCTGGGGAACATTTTCTGAGTATTCAAGCCTATTCCACTGATCTGAGGACCTATCCTTATTCCAATACCATGCTGTTTTGATAACTGTTGCTTTGTAGTACAGTTTAAAGTTGGGAAAAGTAATTCCTCCCATATTCTTTTTCCCAATGATTGCTTTAGCTATTCGAGGGTGTTTATTGTTCCAAATGAATTTCAAAAGTGTCTGATCCACTTCTTTGAAGAATGTCATGGGTATCTTTAGAGGGATGGCATTAAATCTGTATAATGCCTTGGGGAGTATTGACATTTTGATGATGTTAATCCTGCCAATCCATGAGCAGGGTATGCATTTCCATTTCCATGTGTCCTCTCTTTTTTCTTGGAGCAGAGTTTTATAGTTTTCTTTGTATAAGTCCTTCACATATTTAGTCAAGTTGATTCCAAGATATTTGAGTTTGTGTGGCACTATTGTGAATGGGGTTGTTTTCTTAATGTCCATTTCATCCTTATTACTATTGGTATATAGAAAGGCCATTGATTTTTGTGTGTTAATTTTGTAGCCTGCCACCTTGCTATGAGTCTATTGTTTCTAGAAGCTTTTTGATAGAGTCTTTAGGGTTTTCCAAGTAGAGAATCATGTCATCTGCAAACAGTGAGAGCTTGACTTCTTCCTTTCCTATCTGGATTCCCTTGATATCCTTTTCTTGCCTAATCGCTATAGCAAGTACTTCCAGTGCTATGTTGAATAGGAGTGGTGAGAGAGGACAGCCTTGTCTTGTGCCAGAATTTAGAGGGAAGGCTTTCAGTTTTTCTCCATTGAGGATAATATTTGCCACTGGCTTGTGGTAGATGGCCTTCACTATATTGAGAAAGGTTCCCTCCATTCCCATCTTGCTGAGAGTTTTGATCAAGAATGGGTTTTGGACCTTATCAAATGCTTTCTCTGCATCTATTGATATGATCATGTGGTTTTTATTTTTCTTGTTATTGATGTTGTGTATTATGTTGATAGATTTACGGATGTTAAACCAGCCTTGCATTCCTGGGATGAAACCTACTTGATCGTAGTGGATGATCTTCTTAACGAGGCATTGAATCCTATTTGCCAGGATTTTGTTGAGGATCTTTGCATCTGCATTCATCAGTGATATTGGTCTGTAATTTTCTTTTTTGGTAGCGTCTCTGTCTGGTTTAGGTATCAAGGTGATGTTGGCTTCATAAAAGCTATTTGGGAGTGTTTCTGTTTGTTCAATTTCATGAAAGAGTCTTGCCAAGATTGGCAGTAGTTCCTCTTGGAAAGTTTGATAGAATTCATTAGTGAATCCATCTGGACCTGGGCTTTTGTTTTTCGGCAGACATTTGATTACTGTTTTAATTTCATCAATGGTGATGGGGGTGTTTAGATATGCTACTTCCTCTTCCTTCAACCGTGGAAGATTATAAGAGTCCAAGAATTTATCCATTTCTTCCAGGTTCTCATTTTTAGTGGCGTAGAGTTTTTCAAAGTAGTTTCTGATTTCCCTTTGAATCTCTGTCATATCAGTAGTGATCTCTCCTTTTTCATTCCTGATACGAGTTATCAAGTTTCTCTCTCTCTCTTTCTTTGTTAGGTTTGCCAGTGGTCTATCAATCTTGTTTATTTTTTCAAAGAACCAACTTTTGCTTTCGTTGATCTTTCGGATTGTTTTTTGAGTTTCCACTTCGTTGATTTCTGCTCTCAGCTTTGTTATTTCCTTCTGTCTTCCTATTCTTGGGTCCTTTTGTTGAGCATTTTCTAGTTCTATTAGCTGTGTCATTAAGCTACTCAGGTAAGCTCCTTCTTCCTTCCTGATGTGTGCTTGCAAAGCTATAAATTTTCCTCTCAGTACTGCTTTTGCTGTGTCCCATAAGTTCTGAGAGTTTGTGTCTTTATTGTCATTTGTTTCCAGGAACCTTTTTATTTCCTCCTTGATTTCATCTCGGACCCACTGGTTATTGAGCATGAGGCTGTTTAACTTCCAGGTGTTAAAGTGTTTCTTCTGAGTCCCTTTGGAATTCACAAATAATTTCAGAGCCTTGTGGTCAGCGAAGGTAGTCTGCAAAATTTCTATCCTCTTGATCTTATGGAGGTATGTTTTATGTGCCAGCATGTAGTCTATCCTGGAGAATGTCCCATGTACATTGGAGAAGAATGTGTATCCAGGTTTCTGGGGATGGAGTGTCCTATATATATCCACTAGGCCTCTTTCTTCCATTTCTCTCCTCAGGTCTAGTATATTCTTGTTGGGTTTCAGTCTGGTTGACCTGTCCAGTGTTGACAAAGCCGTGTTAAGGTCCCCCACAATTATTGTGTTGTTGTTGATATTATTTTTCAGATTTGTCAACAGTTGTATTAAATATTTTGCTGGCCCCTCATTCGGTGCATATATGTTTAGGAGAGTGAATTCTTCCTGCTCTACGTACCCCTTGATTAATATAAAATGTCCATCTTTGTCCCTTACAACCTTCCTGAGTATAAAGTTTGCATTATCTGATATTAGTATGGCCACTCCAGCTTTTTTATGGGTGTTGTTTGCTTGGATAATTTTTCTCCAGCCTTTTATTTTGAGTCTATGTTTGTTCTGACTATTCAGGTGCGTTTCTTGTAGGCAGCAGAAGGTTGGATTGAGTTTTTTGATCCATTTAGCCACTCTGTGTCTCTTAACTGGTGCATTTAGTCCATTGACGTTGAGAGAAAGAATTGTCCTGGGATTTAACGCCATCTTTATTTCAAAATTTGGTGTGTCTTTTGGGTAGTCTTGTCTTAGATTAGGTCTTTCAGTTTTTCTCTTAAGACTGGTTTTGTGTCTGTGAAGTTTCTGAGCTGTTTTTTTGTCTGTGAAACCATGTATTCTTCCATCAAACCGGAAAGTGAGTTTTGCTGGGTATAGTATTCTGGGTGAAGCATTCATTTCATTCAGTCTTGTCACAATATCCCACCACTGCTTTCTGGCATTGAGTGTTTCTGGTGACAGGTCTGCTGTAAATCTCAGGGAAGCTTGCTTGAACATGATTTCCCCTTTTGATCTTGCGGTTTTCAGAATTCTGTCTCTATCTGTGGGATTTGTCATTGTGACTAGGATGTGTCTTGGGGTGGTTTTTCTGGGGTCTTTTTTGGTTGGTACTCTTCGGGCATGCAGGATTTGATCACATATATTCTTTAGCTCTGGAAGTTTCTCTTTAATGATGTTCTTGACCATTGATTCTTCCTGGAAATTTTCTTCCTGGGTCTCTGGGACTCCAATGATTCTTAAGTTGTTTCTGTTGATCTTATCATAGACTTCTATTTTCGTCTGTTCCCATTCTTTGACTAATTTTTCCATTGTCTGCTCATTTGCTTTAAGTTTTTTGTCCAATCTCTCCTGCTGTATGGAATTGTTATGTATCTCATCTTCCACAGCACCGAGTCTATTCTCAGCTTCTGATACCCTGTCCCAGAGCTTATCCATTTTGTCATTCACTTCGTTTACTGACTTTTTCGGTCCTGTTAGTTGACATGTTATTTCAGTTTGGAGTTTTGTCATTTCTGCCTTCATATTTTCTTGGTTCTTATTAGTGTTCTGTTCAACTCGATCCATGGTTTCTTGGAGTCTGTTGAGCACCTTCCATATTGCTAGTCTAAAGTCCTTATCTGAGAGGTTGATTAGTTGTTCAGTCATTATCTGGTCCTCAGAATTGTCATCTTCATTCTCTATGTCTGATGCTGGCCTGCGTTGTTTCCCCATTGTCACACTTGTATTGTGGGTTTTTCTACGTGTTGTGGTGGTATTCATTGTCTATATGATGTAGGCAGCACACTCCTCTGGCTCCTCCCTTTCTGGATGGGCTGACTTGCCTCTAAGGGAGGGGAGTCCTCCGTGGATGAAGCCTCACACTGGGTCAAATCTTAGGCCCGAGCATGCAACAGAGAAGACAGTCCAGAGAGAAATGTTTGCTTCTGTGATATAGCACCGTTCTTAGTGTGATTTTTCCTACTTGTTGCAATGGAGTTCTTTCCTTAGAAAGAGTGCACGGCCCCGTAGCGAAGTGGAGCGGCCGTGCTCCTCTGAGCCTCTTTTTGCCCCACTCGCAAGAGTTTCACGCAAGAGGACAGTAGACAGACATAGACAGGTCACACTCACAGTCTTTCACAGTTGAGCCCCACTGGGCCGGTGTACTTTCGCGGATTTTCCCCGCCTGGTGTCACACACAGGGAGCCGGCTTTTGCCCAGATAGCATTGTTATCTCTTCCCGAATGTAGTTTCTTTGGAGTTAGCTTCCCAGGGCTCTGAGGAGAGCTTCCAGAGTTCAGGAAAGACAGAGAAGGGTAGGACAGGGCTCCCTTCCGGTGCTCAGTTCCTCAGAAAAGCACAGCCCGGTGGAGATTCTGCAGGTAGAGCAGTCAGCACTCTGCCTGGAAACCCCCACCTGCAGCCATTTCTTACTCACTCACTGGCTCGCTGGGTAGCTTCTGAATGTATTTTCTTTGGGGTTCGCTTCCCAGGGCTCTGAGGAGAGCTTCCAGAGTTCAGGAAAGACAGAGAAGGGTAGGACAGGGCTCCCTTCCGGTGCTCAGTTCCTCAGAAGAAGCACAGCCCGGTGGAGATTCTGCAGGTAGAGCAGTCAGCACTCTGCCTGGAAACCCCCACCTGCAGCCATTTCTCACTCACTCACTGGCTCGCTGGGTAGCTCCCGAATGTAGTTTCTTTGGGGTTCGCTTCCCAGGGCTCTGAGGAGAGCTTCCAGAGTTCAGGAAAGACAGAGAAGGGTAGGACAGGGCTCCCTTCCGGTGCTCAGTTCCTCAGAAGAAGCACAGCCCGGTGGAGATTCTGCAGGTAGAGCAGTCAGCACTCTGCCTGGAAACCCCCACCTGCAGCCATTTCTCACTCACTCACTGGCTCGCTGGGTAGCTTCTGAATGTAGTTTCTTTGGGGTTCGCTTCCCAGGGCTCTGAGGAGAGCTTCCAGAGTTCAGGAAATACAGAGAAGGGTAGGACAGGGCTTCCTTCCGGTGCTCAGTTCCTCAGAAGAAGCACAGCCCGGTGGAGATTCTGCAGGTAGAGCAGTCAGCACTCTGCCTGGAAACCCCCACCTGCAGCCATTTCTCCAAAAAAAGAAATTTTAATCCTCAGAAACAAAGGACACAGAAGATTTCTTACTATGCAGAACCTTGGTATTAATGAGAAAGAAAGATGCAGAAATTGACAAATTGGGGCTAGAGGGATAATGGTTACATGGCTAAGATAGTGATTAAAACAATGGTTAAGATGCCTTATCTCCATTCAACCAAGTTTGATGCTGGCCCTACCAGGAGTGATTCCTGAGTGCAGAGCCATATTAAGCATTAGCGCAACTAATGGTCGGACCCCAAAACAAAACAAAATAAAACAAAATAATGTTCCAAGTAAGGAGAAAAGGGGTCAGAGAGGTCACTTGCTCCAGAAATAAAAGAATAAATGAATCTTTACTCTTTAGCACCAGCAAGTAAAAACTGTAGTTCATTCATTTCATTTTTTTTTGAAAGTTCTAGGTACTGTTCTTTCCCCAGAACCCACAGGAAATGAGAATATAGCTTTATTAAATTTATTACACCTGACCATGGTGCAAACTTACAGGAACAGTAACATGAACTATAAATTCAGATCACATTCTGTAGGGCTAGGAAGGAGCTGAGAATGACTGTAGGGTTGAAACGATGAACTGCAACAGATTCTGAAGCAACCTGGAACAAAATCTACATCATGTGTTCATATGACATACTTGCAAAGTGGTGCTTGGAATTGAAATGCAGTGATGCTCCTCTGATTCCTCTTGGATCTTGTGATGTTCAGATCAGTTCCACATTCTCTTTCCTTGACCTGCCAATCTTGATGAAGCTAATTATTTCCCTCCAACTTTTTTTTTTTTTTTTTTTTGCAAGGCAAATGCCGCTGTGCTATCTCTCCGAGCCCGACTTTGTCATTTTTTTTTCTTTTTTTTTTTTTATTTAAACACCTTGATTACATACATGATTGTGTTTGGGTTTCAGTCATAAAAGGAACACCACCCATCACCAGTGCAACATTCCCATCACCCAAGTTCCAAATCCCCCTCCTTCCCACCCAACCCCCGCCTGTACCCTAAACAGGCTCTACATTTCCCTCATACATTCTCAATATTAGGACAGTTCAAAATGTTGTTATTTCTCTAACTAAACTCATCACTCTTTGTGGTGAGCTTCCTGAGGTGAGCTGGAACTTCCAACTCTTTTCTCTTTTGTGTCTGAAAATTATTATTACAAGGGTGTCTTTCATTTTTCTTAAAACCCATAGATGAGTGAGACCATTCTGCGTTTTTCTCTCTCTCTCTGACTTATTTCACTCAGCATAATAGATTCCATGTACATCCATGTATAGGAAAATTTCATGACTTCATCTCTCCTGACAGCTGCATAATATTCCATTGTGTATATGTACCACAGTTTCTTTAGCCATTCGTCTGTTGAAGGGCATCTTGGTTGTTTCCAGAGTCTTGCTATGGTAAATAGAGCTGCAATGAATATAGGTGTAAGGAAGGGGTTTTTGTATTGTATTTTTGTGTTCCTAGGGTATATTCCTAGGAGTGGTATAGCTGGATCGTATGGGAGCTCGATTTCCAGTTTTTGGAGGAATCTCCATATCGCTTTCCATAAAGGTTGAACTAGACAGCATTCCCACCAGCAGTGGATAAGAGTTCCTTTCTCTCCACATCCCCGCCAACACTGTTTATTCTCATTCTTTGTGATGTGTGCCATTCTCTGGGGTGTGAGGTGGTATCTCATCGTTGTTTTGATTTGCATCTCCCTGATGATTAGTGATGTGGAACATTTTTTCATGTGTCTTTTGGCCATGCGTATTTCTTCTTTGTCAAAGTGTCTGTTCATTTCTTCTCCCCATTTTTTGATGGGGTTAGATGTTTTTTTCTTGTAAAGTTCTGTCAGTGCCTTGTATATTTTAACCCATTTTATAAACATTGTCCTTGTTAAGGCCAGACTTTTTCACACTTTATTTTTCCACTAGAGTTGACAAAACCAAGTTGTAGATACAGACTTAATAGATCCTCAAATTAGTCATTCCCAAAATAATTTCTTGCTAATTGGGCAATTATTTTATTTTATATTGATGGGGAAAGGATAAATGCACTTCAATTACAGGGTGAAAGAAGAAAATATGTCAAGTCAATTAATACTTGATATCAATATTCATTTATGAAATAAGCAGTCCTTTTGTCCTTCATTCATTCCTACTGGGGAATGGAAAACAGGCAAATGAATTGTGTGTTCAGGCACTGTTAAGGCTGTTTGACTAGGGCTAAAATTGAAATCTGATCAGGGAATGAACATAAGGACATGAATGAAATGAATAAGCCATCACTTGGCTAATGCACTCATTTTCCTTAACTTTCAAGCATTTTTTTTTTTGATTTCTAGGATATTTTTAAGAAAAACTCCTTTTTCTCTTCACAAACCCTTCTGTCGAGGAGGGCTGACTTTCAATAGATCGCAGCAAGGGAGCTGTTCTGCGACATAGGAAACCCTGAAAAATCAGCTCTTATACTTTTACTGAATGTACTTGCATCCTATTGCTGCTATGAAAGATTAATATACACTAGGTGGTTTAAAAGGATAAGCACACTGGAAAGTCAAAAAACAAAAAGACTTGTTTACTTTTTATGGATGGAAAGCTTATGTGGGACTTATAAACCCAAATCAGAGTATTGGCAGAGAAATATGCTTTCTGAATGTTCTGGGAAAAATGATTTTCCTGCTGTTCCCAGCTTCTAAGAGGCCACTGATTCCTTTTGATTGTGGCTCTTTATTTTACCTTAAAATTCTTCACTGCAAACTGTCTCTATTCCCTAATCTCTTTTTTTACACAAACTTCTACATTTCTCTTAAAAGGACACTTGAGGGTACATTGAGCTCACATGGCTAAATGAAAATAATACTATCCTCTCAAGCTCCTTAGTTTAATCATACCATCCAAGTGATTTTTGTCATTTAAGTTGAGATTTGCAAAGATCCTGTACAAAAGGAGATTGCCATGTTTGACAGATTAATAATTTGCTAACCAGAATAATTATCCTTTTTTGGTTTGTTTTGTTTTGGGACCACATTCAGTGGTGCTTTGTGCTTATTCCTGGCTCTGAAATGAAAATATAATTCTGGCAGGCTCCAAGTACATTATGGGATGCTGGGAATTGAACCTGAGTTGGTGCACCTGCAAAGCAAATGCCCTACACTGTGCTATTTCTCTGGCCCCAAATTTTCATTATAAAAAAATTGTTCACTTCGTTATACACATGCCAATGTGCATAACCCTCTCTTCTTCAGCTCAACTCAGTATCACAGAAAACAGTACTTCCATGTTCACTTGCCCTCCTAAGTTTCTAGGTAGAATCAACTTTAGAATGGATGGCAGTGGTACATGACTACAGAGTTCAAGAGAAAGGGAATCAGGTCACTTTATCTTTGCTCTCTGTATTCTCTGAATTGCCTGGTATTATTGGCTGATACTATTGCTCTGGTATTATTGCTCTCCCTCTCAAAATTCATCTGATCAGATTACTCTCTGGTCACTCTGGGTGGATGATTAGTGGAAGCTTCTTAACAATTAATTAATTAATTGATTGATTGATTGATTGATTGATTGGTTTTTGGGTCACACCCAGCAGCACTCAGGGGTTACTCCTGGCTCTACGCTCAGACATCACTCCTGGCAGGCTAAGGAATAATTTTACTTTATTCTGACTACTGCTTGCCTTTCCAGCACCATTGTAACTACATTATTTTAATGGGCTTTTTGGTTGGTTAGGTTTTGGGTTTTGAGCTACACCTGATTGTTTTCAAGGTTTATTTCTGGCTCTGTGCTCAGGGATCACTCCTGGTGATATTTGGTGAACCATAAGTTCTAACTTGAGTCAGTCATGTGCAAAGCAAGGACCCTGCTTACTGTCTATCTATCTGGCCCCTTGAACCTATCTTTTTTTTTTTTTTTTTTTTTTTTTTTTTTTTTTTTTTTGGTTTTTGGGCCACACCCGGTAATGCTCAGGGGTTACTCCTGGCTATGTGCTCAGAAGTTGCTCCTGGCTTGGGGGACCATATGGGACACCGGGGGATCGAACCACGGTCCGTCCAAGGCTAGCGCAGGCAAGGCAGGCACCTTACCTTTAGCGCCACCGCCCGGCCCCTTGAACCTATCTTAAACTTGATTTAAAATTGTTCTCTCTGAAAGATTTAGAGCATTGATGGTGTGTGTATGTATGTGCGAGCAAATTCACACCATTTTGACATCATAACTTCTATATCATTGATAAATTTATCTATAGATTATTATTCCTAAAAATAGGGTCTACTGAGGCTCTACCCATTTCATTTGTACCTACCATTTTACCAGGCATAAAAGTCACCTTAAATGAAGCTCTGATGTCAGTGTCATTTATTTCATTGTTTATGGCTTATCTCTATACTGACATTTTAAACAACCAATAAAATAAATACTGTCTTCTGATCTTCTATGCCACAGACTCTGGATTCTCACAGATACCTCTGAATAATAAGGCTGGTTTGACCTCATGCTTTAAAGAGAACATTTCATTTGGTGTATAAGTGGGAGGTACAAGCTTCCTCCTTTATATTCTTAGTTACCCAATATTTTCAGGTTTCTTTAAAAAGGACATTATTATAATTTTGAAGGGCAAACATTTTATTTAAAAGGTCAACATGGATTTTTGTGTAATTTTTAAAATGTATAGTTAATGCCAGTATATTTCAAAATTAAACAAAGTAGCTACTGAAGTACATGATTTGATAACATTCTCAACATGAAGAAAGAGACAGTTTTTTTTTTTAAATTAATTGTGACCTTCTATACCATTTTCTCTTCCTTCTGTAATTTAACCTATTACTTTCAAGCTCTATAATCAGATATTTTAAAGTGGATATGAAGGAAAATGAATCCCACCTGTAAGGCATCATATGTTCTAGAATTGGAGTTTTGAGCTTACCATGACCCCTTCCATGGTATCAGGATAAGAACATAGTCTCTGCCTCATTCAAAGTTGTTATTGTACCACTGATAAATTATAAACCTGACTAATATCATTTTTCTAAATGTTTTCTAACATGTATCCTAAAATCTTTAGTCAAATAAAAAATCTCTCAATAAACATGACTAGTATATTATTAATAAGATGTGATGGAAAGACTCAATGTTCATTTTTTTTCTTTTCAGAGGAGAGCGCACATGCAGTCCCCTACTACCATAAATTACGCAGTTGAGTTTCCCACAATTGGGGAAATTGCAGAGGTCAGCACGCCCGAGTGCAATGGGCTAGCCTCACCCTGGGGAAACCACCTTCGTGATCATGGAATCGCCCCTGCCATTTTTTTTCCAATGTTCATTATTAAAAAAGTATATTTTCCCCAAAGTACAATATTTTTTGACTGCCATTTGACCTACAGCTTTAGGTAAGTTTTTCAGCTGGCTCAAAATATACTCAAATAGTTTATATATAAATCAATGCTATGATACAGACAAAAATATTTTAATCTTTAACCTGACTCACACATTTAACAGTTTTAATGTTAGGTATACATAGAAGACCTAGAATAATGTCATATAAAATCTAGTCTTATTGTGTCTACTTAAGTAGAAATAAAATGAAATGGTGCTTTACTCAAAAACAAAGAAAATGAGGTAAAATCAACTATAAATTAAATTTCAAGTTTTAGAAAAATTCTACGATTGGTTAATTTTATTTCAACCATGATGGTATCCAGAATAAAAAACTTAGTTTACTATTAAAATAATATCAAAATTTTAGGATAAAAATACTTCAATTAATATTATATATTTTTGCTCAGCTGTTTAACCTGAATTTCTTTGGCCTGGAAAACAAATAGATCATTTTTCTAAACATATAAGTAGGATTAAAGTAGACATAATAGGTTTGTTTTTGGTCTCTTTTTGATAAATATTCCTCTTCCCTGTATTCAAGCAAATGGTCCATTTGGCTTTTATACTAAGATGCTTCTTCCTTAGACTGTCTAAAGAATAAGACTGATATTTAATCTGTTAGCTGCTCTACTTATTTCTTTTTTAATGCATTCAGAACACAGAAGAAGAGTTACAGAAAAAGTAACCCAAACTATTTTTTAACTCCCACATTATAAGTGACAAAACTGTATGCCACTTATTTTAAAAACCTGAAAGCAAAGTCTACTATGACTACACTTAGGCATTCTCATGTCTCATGAGCAAGTTAATATGTAAATAGTAAACATATGAAAAATAATAGCAAGAGATAAATTTACAGACACTCCTATGCTTATTTAGTCTCATTTCCCTGTGTCTCAGCAATTAAAGTTTTTCTTTTTACTCTCCATTATAGTATGGTTCCAATGTAAAGTAAAATTTTTAGACAAATTATTGTTTAGCTAGTTTATCTGTTTAGTATCAAATCAGCCTTAAAAATCAAGAAAAATATTTAGAGCCACAGACGTCTCTTAATGTTTAGTTCAAATTTCATACTTTATGAAGATCTTTTTAAATTGGCTTTATTTAGAATTATATATACTTTATGTATATGCTCTGTATAATTAAATAGACATTAATTAAAGTTTAAAAGTACAACAGAAATATAACTCTGTATTCTTCACTTCAGGATGCATATTTTATGACCAACCATTTTTAAATTGACCTTTTAATTTTGTAATATAAAGTACATTGATTTAGAAAATTATTCATATTTAATTATAGATATACAATATTTTATACCAATCCACCAACAATGTGAACATCTCTCCACCAACCTTCCTAAAGTTCTTCCCATACCTCCATCTCACTACCTGCCATCTTAATGATACCCTTTTAAGTTTGGTTGTTAAAATTTGGATCTCATGATTTCATGTTGTTGGCTCATGGTTTAGATATTTAATTCTGTCCATTCTGGCCAGTATACCTAGTCAACTAAACCTATGTTCCTCCTTATTCCACATATGTCTCTCTCCCTCTCCACTCTTTCTTTCCTTTTAACCACTGTAATCCAAGGCCAAGAGTATTCTAGACAACACCCATTTAAAAATTGCATACTCTCATGAAGTTATTCTAAATACCACTTATAAGTGATCTCATCCTGTATTTTTCCTCTTTCTCCTTCCTGGCATACTTCACATAACATTATATATTCAATTCTATTCATGTTGCAGTGGATTGCATGATTGTATCATTTTGTATACTTATATAGTGTGCCGGCCTGCGGCCTCAGTTTATTCGCAGCTGTGGAAAGGGTCTTCACCTGCAAAGAGAACTGGAGAGAGAAAAGAGAAATGCCAAGACAGGCTTTCTGATCAAGGCATTCATTTTATTTTCAGGTAGCCAAAGCTTATATAGGCTTTACACAATGGGGGAGAGTTACAGAACAAACCATTAGCTTAGTATACATTCCAGACAGGGTGGTTTTGCATGATCTCATAAAACTGTTACAATCTTCTACCAGAACATGCTGTTACCACATACCACAGTCTATATATCGATCTTAGCGTTCTGTATTAGAAGAATGTGGTCTAGTGCTCTGCGTCATTTCAGGCCCAACTGGTAACTACTCGAGTTAGAGTTTAGCCAGAGGGCAGGCGTGAAGCAAGATGGCTGAACGATCTAAAATGGCTGTGCTAATGTCAAAGGTTCCAAAGGGAGGCAACTGGCTCCCAACAGTTCCCCATCTCTAGTCTAAAAAGGGGCAGGAAGGCAAAGCATAAATTTTTGGGGAAACGCGCCTATCTTAGGCTACCTGAGTTGCCACCACAAGGGGCATCTGAGAGAGGGGCAGATGTAGCCTACCCCTGTGGACTCAGGCTATTCCCGTTGTGGACAACATCGCAGTCAATACCACCAGGCAATGCCTCTTCCATCAGATCATGAAATTCAGCAAAATCCAGGGATTCAGGGGGCTGAGTTGCAAGCTGTTGATAATGCACAACAACATGTTTCCTAGTAGCACTGTCCACCTTGGCTTTAACAAAATCAATTAATTTTCTAAATGCCCATGGGCAAAATGAAATGAGGCAGAGCAGACCTAACAAGGGACCCACTGTGGTGGGCACCAGGGTGGTGAGCCAGGGTGAGGTGGAAAACCAATTTTTATACCAAGATTCACCTTGTTCAGTGGCTCTATTCCATTCCTCAAGGCTTCTTTCTATCTAGCTCTTTAATACTGTTTCTAAACATTCCTGTCTTGTCTTTATAAAAGCAACATTCTTCCTTAAGGGCGGTGCATAATTCCCCCTCTTTCAAAAAGGCTAAGTCCAAACCACAGTGGTTTTGCTATACAACTTCAGCAAGAGAGCCAACAGTTTTAGTAAGATATTTTAAACCTTCCTTCAGTTCCTTGACATCTTTATCAATAGCACGTGTAAGCTGATTAAAACTACTTTGTGAAGTGATTAAAGAAGTAATACCAGTTCCTGCTCCAGCAAAACTCAAACCTAAAACAATAGAAAGAGTAATAGCAGTGATAGGTTCACGTTTTTATCTAAACAAAACAATCTTCTTATCCCAAAGCAAATCATCAACAGGTCTAATGATTAATCTAGGAATTAACAAAACTAAAACACAATAATCACGATAAGCAAGAAATGTTTCAGTAACAATATGGGGAGAAAGTCCAGTGGAGCAAGCAAAATAAGTGGAGATGGGGGCTTCAATAAAGATGGAAGAGTTGGTGACAACAATGGTTTGGTTGTAAATGTCCAAATAGTTAGACAGGGGGGCTCATATGCGGTCCGAGTAAGCAAAATCCCACGCCTATGACCTGTCTCAAAGGTATGCCTTGATGAGTCTCAACTCCCCAGTGGAGGTCAGCAGGGTCATTGGTAACAGTGGGTGTGCCAAAGGTTGTGATTCCTTTATAGAAAGGCTGCAGGGCAGAGTATCAAATCCAGAATTCCCCTTAGGCAGAGTCAGTCAGAAACAGATCTGGCAGGAATGGTGGGCTGAAGGATTGGAACGGTGGGTGGGTAATGCAGAGGTGGCAGGGGGAGTGACAGGCTCTTTTAAGGTGAATGAAGACATGAGTGCAGAAGATCTATAAGGAAAGGGCTTGGCAGGAGGCAAAATTATTATAGGTTTAAGAGGGAGTGAAGCCATGAGGTGTAGCAAAATAGTGGGGCCTATAGCTACAGAGGCATACTTGGGAGGTTCTTTTTACAATAAAATTTTTCATAAATTTAATTTTACATATAAAAATAGGAGTTTACTTAGTCTTCTAGCCTTGGTTTACAGGCAGAAGACACTAGCAATTTACATTACACAAATTAGTTCCGAATACCAAGGGAATGCTTACTAATTTCTGTCAGACTTTAGACTTTAAATAATTCTATAATTAACAATCACCAATTTTTCAAAGACTTTTAAACTGAACTTTAACAATTCTTTTTAAACTTCTTTTTTTTAAACCTTGATGCTTCTCTCTCTAGCCACATGTCCGTATTTTTCTGGCCTTAACTAACATATGGCAGGAAAGCTGGGTGATTGCAAAGCCCAAAAATTCTCCAGGGAAAATTTATCCCTGATGGCCATTGAGAAATCTGGGGTTTACTATCCCCTACACCCTCTGCCATGTTCTCAGAAGGACAAAGCCAGCTTAACACATAATTTTTAACACATGATCTTAGTTGCAGGATGCCACAGTCTGTCAGCTACTAAGTGACCAGACTGATCAAGTTGTGAAAAAATTAATTGAAATCTCAAAAATGAATAAGGCTTTGAAAATTGTATCTTCTTATAAAATGTAGAGATACTAAATAAACAGACAAAACAAAACAACACTAAACACAATATTATACACTTGTGGCCACTTTCATTCAGTACAACACACACATGAACAGACAAAAGGATCAATCCAAAACTTACGTTAGAAAAATTGACACGGGTAAAATTGGACAAGCGCTTTTAAATATTTATCTGATATGTTTGTAAGAAAAAATTTTTGTAGAAAAACTTTTCCAGCTTTAGAAGTACTTAATGTAGATGGAGTGGAGCTTTGCTGAAAATAAAAGCTTTAAGGTTGAGATTTAGCACAAAACATTTTTAAAACAACCCTAATTTAAAGTTTAAAACATTAAGTAAAATGGTTAGTAATCAGTTAAAAAAAATTAAGTAAAATGGTTAATGAGCACTGTAGAAGGAGTCTCCACTCTGAAGTATGATATCATCTGCTATGAATGAACAAGTTTTCTTTAAATTAGTTTCACAGTAGAACAGTAAGACAGCTGCAATAAAGTGTTAAAATTTTAATGATTAAACACAAGAGCATAAACTATGACTATTAGAGGTATGAAAAAACTGACTTTAAAAAAAACAAACAATTGTTCCTACTTTGAAGACTTTAAGTGAATAATTTGTAAAAATATTATATACCAAGAGAGGCTCGGCTGGGCTCAGAGCACTCCGCATGCCAGGATTTCTGGGTGTCTTTGCCTGGTATGTTGGGGCTCTGGGCAGGACAGCTAGCCACAGGCCCCATGGGCTGACCACCTAGTCCAGGGGACCAAGGTCCCCCCAAACCTGGTGGGTCTTCAAGGCCACACCTGGTTAATCGGGCCCTGGGGGGAGGGGGGGAGAAATTCCTCCCTAGGCATCCAAAAACTACAGAGGCCCGGCTGGGCTCAGAGCACTCCGCATGCCAGGATTTCTGGGTGTCTTTGCCTGGTATGTTGGGGGCTCTGGGCCGGACAGCTAGCCACAGGCCCCCTGGGCTGACCACCTAGTCCAGGGGACCAAGGTCCCCCCAAACCTGGTGGGTCTTCAAGGCCACGCCTGGTTAATCGGGCCCTGGGGGGAGGGGGGGAGAAATTCCTCCCTAGACATCCAAAAACTACAGAGGCTCGGCTGGGCTCAGAGCATTCCGCATGCCAGGATTCCTGGGTGTCTTTGCCTGGTATGTTGGGGGCTCTGGGCAGGACAGCTAGCCACAGGCCCCCTGGGCTGACCACCTAGTCCAGGGGACCAAGGTCCCCCCAAACCTGGTGGGTCTTCAAGGCCACGCCTGGTTAATTGGGCCCTGGGGGGAGGGGGGTGAAATTCCTCCCTAGGGTCACAGCTGTCCCTATGCACAGCTGGACTCAGAACACTCCGCATGCCAGGATTGCTGGGTCTTGCCTGGTATGTTGGGGGCTCTGGGCAGGACAGCTAGCCTGTCCTAGCTAGCCTAGACCTCCCTAGGGTCCCTAGTTGTCCCTAGGCACAGCTGGGCTCAGAACACTCCGCATGCCAGGATTTCTGGGTCTTTGCCTGGTATGTTGGGGGCTGTGGGCAGGACAGCTAGCCACAGGCCCCATGGGCTGACCACCTAGTCCAGGGGACCAAGGTCCCACCAAACCTGGTGGGTCTTCAAGGCCATGCCTGGTTATTCGGGCCCTTGGGGGAGGGGGGAGAAATTCCTCCCTAGGCATCCAAAAACTACAGAGGCTCAGCTGGGCTCAGAGCGCTCCGCATGCCAGGATTTCTGGGTGTCTTTGCCTGGTATGTTGGGGGCTCTGGGCAGGACAGCTAGCCACAGGCCCCCTGGGCTGACCACCTAGTCCAGGGGACCAAGGTCCCCCCAAACCTGGTGGGTCTTCAAGGCCACGCCTGGTTAAGTGGGCCCTGGGGGGAGGGGGGGGAGAAATTCCTCCCTAGGCATCCAAAAACTACAGAGGCACAGCTGGGCTCAGAACACTCCGCATGCCAGGATTTCTGGGTCTTTGCCTGGTATGTTGGGGGCTCTGGGCAGGACAGCTAGCCACAGGCCCCCTGGGCTGACCACCTAGTCCAGGGGTCCAAGGTCCCCCCAAACCTGGTGGGTCTTCAAGGCCACGCCTGGTTAGTCGGGCCCTGGGGGGAGGGGGGGAGAAATTCCTCCCTAGGCATCCAAAAACTACAGAGGCTCGGCTGGGCTCAGAGCACTCCGCATGCCAGGATTCCTGGGTGTCTTTGCCTGGTATGTTGGGGGCTCTGGGCAGGACAGCTAGCCACAGGCCCCCTGGGCTGACCACCTAGTCCAGGGGACCAAGGTCCCCCCAAACCTGCTGGGTCTTCAAGGCCATGCCTGGTTAATTGCGCCCTGTGGGGGAGGAGATATTCCTCCCTAGGCATCCAAAAACTACAGAGGCTCAGCTGGGCTCAGAACACTCCGCATGCCAGGATTTCTGGGTCTTTGCCTGGTATGTTGGGGGCTCTGGGCAGGACAGCTAGCCACAGACCCCCTGGCTGACCACCTAGTCCAGGGGTCCAAGGTCCCCCCAAACCTGGTGGGTCTTCAAGGCCACGCCTGGTTAATCGGGCCCTGGGGGGAGAGGGGGAGAAATTCCTCCCTAGGCATCCAAAAACTACAGAATCACGTGGGGGCGTGAGCCCCCGCGCGTACTTCATGTATTTCATGTATTCAGAATATTCCTTATTCTTTTGTTATGTTTTGCAATACAGAATGTTTATTTTGTATTCTGCCCTTTTCCACACCCATACAAAGCTCTTTTTTACTCCTTAACTCTCTAACCCCCTCTCAAACATCACTAACCTATATTACTCTTTTTAACTTCAGTAGTGTACAATCCTAATCACAGTCCAAAGATGTGCATTGTGTGTGACAACCCCAAATTGTTTCAAGATACATAAAATGGACACGTATTTCTTTAGAATATTTTGTGGGTTTTTTTGGATAGCTATAATTCTTACTAAATTTTGTCTTATACAGTGATGATTCTAACCACTTTTTATCTTCTCTTTTTGAGCTGTTTAACAAGGAATTTTGGTGGAAGAGTCCCGCAGTTTAATGCTTATGATTGAACCATGTCATGGGAATCATTGGAATTGTTCTTATGGCCCCCATATGCGCCAATAACACCACGTGGCATTGCTTCTTATTTGCATAGGCACATTAAAATGGGAAAATACTATTCATACAAATAAGATCCTATTTAATAGAGATTGGAACACACAAATCTTGTAGTGCAGAGGGACCTTACACCCTGAACATTGACATAACGACCTGGCACAGACCTCAGAAGAAAGGGCATAATCCATTCTCCCCTGAACCAGGGAAGCCATCCACGAAACATCCAGGCTGGTCTATAACATCAACTGGAAGCAATCCTCTACCACGGAAGACCTACACTGCTCAGACTTTGACCTGCTCAAAAGAGACTTCCCTTAACACTGAGAAGACTTAACAATGACAACGACCTGCTTACAGGACAGGGCTCCCTGCATTGCCCTTTGATTGTGAGGTGAAAGGAGAGGATGCTCCATATCCTGACTTCAATGTAAGATATGCAGATTCCAGGATCTTTAATACAGAAACATGATACCAACAACAGAGACTGTGTGAAAAATAAAAGTGTGTTGGCACTACAGACAATGTATTGGATTGGACGATCTAGCTTGCCTGAGGCCTAGACTTGGTCTTATGCCAGGAAACTTCAGGGGTCAGGTCTCTTTGTACTTAGGCCAAGGTTATTTCTTTCCATGTCCCTCATATTTTGGTGGGCCTATGCAAACAACAATTGCCACTCTAACACCATTTTTACTGTGCTCCTTTGACTCTAATCTTTAAAAAGAACTCACTTAAAATTTGAGGTTAATGTAAGCTAATATGCATGTATATGGAAATGTAAGAAAATACTATGCCTGTAATGTTTAAGGAGTTACGTAAGTTTTATGGCTTTAGATTGCTTTGTGTACTGTTAAGAAATATTATAATGTGTTACAATCTGGGGACTTGAGGGACAAAGTAATTGTACATGGATTCTGTCTTATTTATCTTGATGTTCTTTCAAAGTTAAGATATCAGCAAGGGGACTTCTGAGAATTATGTTATGGGTGATTGTCCTTCCACTGTAACTTTACCTTGTCCTCTTTCTTTGTACCTTTGTTCTCATAATTAAAAATAAAAAAATAGAAAAAAAAAAGAAAAATTACATACCAAATTAACAAAATGTTTAGATCATTATAAAATATAGTTAAAGACATTTGATGCATTTCCACACCTAGAGCTTAAGACCAAAATTGTATTTGATACTTGTTGTCAACCTGCTTATAAAATTTAGTTACTTTTATAATATTAATTAACAATATTATTTTAAAAAATGCTAACCACATTTTCCATATACTCTTAAGATCAAAAATAATTTTCTAATAGAAATATAAAAGATTTAATTTGTAACATTTTTGTGTCAATTCGAATTTTAAAACACCAAAGTTTTTTTTTTTAACAAGTAATAGAGTTGTTATCTTGCTCTAAAATTCCTGAGGCATAAACAAAGAAAGTTTAGTGCCCTTAACTCCCTGTTGCTCTTTCTCCCTAGAGAATTTTTTTTTATCTCTGCCACTATTTGCCATCTTTAGCAGAGCAATCAAACTTGAGACTATAAAGATGCACACAAACTATTTTTGTTGAACTTAAACCAAATTTTATCAACTTTAAGGGGGAGATAATATTTTCTCTAAATTTTTTCTCTGCATTTTGACTACACAGAAAATACTGTCTTCAATACAGGTATAGAATATGCCACATATACACTACCTCTGCATAGATTAAAGGGCTCAATATGACATTTTTAAACACTTTTAAAACCTCATAATTTTACCAACTGTGCAGAAGTGTGATTAGTGAATATTATGGTGAACACATCATAAATTATATAGGCAGTGTGCTCATTAGAAGACCCATTCATAAATATGACATTTGCATTATTAATAGGAGAGGATTGTGTTATAATGGAAAAAATACAAACATGCATTTTTTAAAAAAACTGTTTAAACTTATTTGCTGGATAATAAATATCAATTTTTTAAAGGAGGCACATGCCAAAGGCCAGTTATTTGTATTTTTCTTTTTTTTTCTTTTTTTTTTTTTTTTTTTTGGTTTTTGGGCCAAACCCAGCATTGCTCAGGGGTTACTCCTGGCTGTCTGCTCAGAAATATTTCCTGGCAGGCACAGGGGACCATATGGGACACCGGTATTTGAACCAACCACCTTTGGTCCTGGATTGGCTGCTTGCAAGGCAAACGACACTGTGCTATCTCTCTGGGCCCCTTATTTGTATTTTTCACTAGCCAGTAAATATGCTGTTTTATTATAAGGTTGAATAAGATAATTAAGTTTCTTTCCAAAATATTTTTTGCAAAATTCATTACCTGTGCTACATATATTTGACAAAGTGTAGGGCTGATAAAGTTAGGGAGAAACTTCCATTGATAACGTGGAGAGTGGCCAGCATGGTTAATCACCATGAGGCCAAAATCCAATCAGCAGATGTAAAGGAATGGAAAAAAGAATAGCAATCTTTTAAATAAATAACTAGTTTTAAAAAATCTTACAGGAATGGCAATAGGGAAGGGGACTCCAGGTTGCAAAGCACCCATGGGGATCATGGTCTTATTAATTGCTTCAAGATTATGCAAGAGACACTACTTTCCATATTTCTTTTGAATAAAAAAGGGGGTATTTAAAGGTGAATTGGAAGGTTTCAAGTGGGAGTGGCAAGGCCTGAGCTGGCTGTTCCCCGAGGCCAGCAGGAAGGAGTCTGAAAGAGGGGCCCAGGGCTGGCCAGAAAAAAATGTCCCATTTTTCCACACTTAAAGCAGGTTTTGCTACCAGAATGATTAAGGGCAGTACCAGCAGCTATATGAAAGGCTTCAGATATTTTATGCATAAAAGGGTTGGCCTCACTAAACATTCGGATCATTTCATTTAAGATCTTATCCTTATTATCAATAGCCTCTTGCCCCAAGGCTCTTTCAGCTGCTTCCAGCATGAGTTTAATAAACTCACTATAATCCTCTTGAGCACTTTGCACAATTTGGGTGATGGGGGTTACAGCCAACCCTTTGAAGGGGATTGCCCTCCAGGCCCAAGGGCTGCAGCAGTGTTTTGTGCTTCTGGACACGTGCTTCTGCCTATCCTTAGAAGAGAAGCGACCTTGTCCACTCAGTTGTTTATAAGTCCAGGGGGTGCCCTGAGGCCCTGGGTTTTTGGTAGCGATGCTTTGGCAACACTCTAGGAAGTCAGCCTTCCAAGTAAGAAATTGAGCTCTGGTGAGGACAGCATGGGTAACTTTAATCCATCCACATGGGAGTAACAGCCCCCCAGCTGAAAGGGCAACGAGAATGCACTGAGTAAAGGACGGATTAGGCCCATAAGTTTTAACAGCAATGTGCAGATCTCACAAGGTTTTATAGCTCAGTTGCTGATATTCTCCAATTCTCCAGCTCACTGGGCACTCCCAATTATCTGCATGCACTGCAGCAGTTTCTGCCTCACAGCATTCAGCCTTACCCTCATCAGCCTCTTCCTCTGATAATGTGAACCTGGGTGGGTGAGGTCAGGCCACTAGGGGCTCTGCAAGAGGGTGGACCTGTCCTTGGGATCCGGTGGGCATAGGACAGACAACTTTAGATTCAGGAGGGCGGGGGAAAGTCTGAAAGGCAGAGACTTGCGAATTAAGGGAAGCAACCTGTTCTTGAAGGCTCAAAATTTGTTTAGGATCTTCAATTTGGCCAAGTAATTCCTTTTCTATAGTCTTAGGAGGGGGCGGATCAATGAAAGTTGGGACACAAAAATCCTGAATAGGGGGATATGCAGGAGGCTGTAATGGTGCAGTCACTTGAAGTGGTCGGTCAGGGTCATGATAATGGGCAGTGTTATTCTCCAAGGTTTGGGTATCCCTTGGATCAAAGGGCTCATCAGGGGGAAAAGACAGAGTGGGATAAAGACGTTTAGGTGGTGAGAGATCATCTGCCATAGAAGGTGAAGGACTTGTCTGACAGAAATAATCACATTTGGGAAGGGAGTGGAGGAAGGTCTCAGAGCTTGCCCTAGAGGCGGCTCAAGCGGCAGTATGAGACAAAGGGTACAAGCAGAATTCAGTTACAGAAAGAAGTTGTTGTTTCTTAGGGTAACTAAAGATGGTATTTGTAACATCCTTCTGGCCTTCCTCTATTAGAATGATATTTCTCGGCCTACTTTTTGCCATGTCTGGCGACTAATGAAGGGTTTCTCCCCAATAGGGCTACCAATAGAGAACCAAGGACATTTCTTATGAATGAAAAGAAAAAATTCCAAGAGACTTTTCTTTTTGACTCTAATATTTTTTCTCCCTGAGGTTTTGTTTTACGCTCACTATGAACTGGGCCTCCTTAGACAATTCCTGTCCCATTCTATCAGACACTATGAAAAGAATAGAGATTTTACCTCCTCCAACAGTTGGAGAGGCTCCCATGATACTTTTGGTGTCCAGTGGAGAGCGGTTTTGCACGCCCCACGTTGGGCGCCAACTGTGCCGGCCTGCGGCCTCAGTTTATTCACAGCTGTGAAAAGGGTCTTCACCTGCAAAGAGAACTGGAGGGAGAAAAGAGAAATGCCAAGACAGGCTTTCTGATCAAGGCATTCATTTTATTTTCAGGTAGCCAAAGCTTATATAGGCTTTACACAATTGGGGGGAGGTTATAGCACAAACCATTAGCTTAGCATACATTCCAGACAGGGTGGTTTTGCATGAGGTCATAAAACTGTTACAATCTTCTAGCAAAATATCCTATTACCACATACTATAGTCTATCTATCGATCTTAGCTTTTTGTATCAGAAGAATGTGGTCTAGTGGTCTGCGTCATATCAGGCCCAACTGGTAAGTACTCAAGTTACATTTTAGCCAGGGGGCAGGCTTGAAGCAAGATGGCCGAAAGATCTAAATGGCTGTGCTAATGTCAAAGGTTCCAAAGTGAGGCAACCAGCTCCCAACAATATAGTAGAGCATATATATACATATATATATATATATATATATATATATATATATATATATATATATATATATATATATATTACATCTTAACAATCCTCTCATCTATTGTTAGACATTTAGGGTAATTCCAATTCTTAGCTATTGTAATGAATGCTTTAGTAAGTAGTGGTGTGTATACATTTTTTGAGCTTTATAGGTGGTTTTATTTTGCAATCTTTTTTAGATTAAACTGCCACAGCCTGTCTCCTAATTCGTAAAAAATGGCTATGCAGTAAATATCTTTATCCTTTTCAGCATTAATAACTAAATGTCAATGAAAGCAGACATAACAACATAGATGCATCTGTGACTTTTTGAGATAATTTCAGCAGAGCTGAGATTTAAAAACAGATTTTTTTCATAATTTTTATTTTAATTATAGTGGCTTATATATCGTTCACAGTAATATTCCAGGTACATATTTGCATTGAATCAGGGGAATTCTCACCACCGAATTGTCCTCCCACAACTGCTCCCATCCTGCCTCCCATATCCTCCACCCCCCCCCCCCAGAGGGGCTGCTAGAATGCGTGGTCCCTTCTGTGTCTAGTTTATTACTTAGTGGTCTTATAACTGTTTGGTCTTGGTGCCTCCATTACTGACCCCTCCACTTGGGAGGTGGGACTAGAAAGTTCAAGTCATGTGGCTTTTTTTGAGGAAGAGAAAGGTAATATAATGGGGTAAAAATCAACTACACCAAATATGAGCAGAGTCATTTAGAGGCTCTCATCCTTGGTTTGAGGGATGATGGGGAAAAGAAGAAGGTGAGACACCACAACAGTTCAAAAAGAGGAATCAAATAAGATATCCAGTGAGCACTGCAGCAATGAATATTTTTCTGTGAATTGTTTTGATTTTAATAATTTGAATTTGCAATTTTATGTGTGGTTTTTTTATAATTGGCTTTTTGGGCTGAGAATCATCTTTCTATGTAAGTAAATTTCTGTTCATAATAAATAATATATTGGCTAAATAATAAGGTGAAAAAAAAAGTCTGGAAACTAAGGTTAAAATAGCTCTAAGTCAGGTGCCGGAGCAATAGCACAGCAGTAAGACATTTGCCTTGCACACCACCAACACAGGATGGACCCCAGTTCAATTCCCGGCATCCCATATGGTCCGCCATGTCTGCCAGGAGTGATTTCTGAGTGCAGAGCCAGGGTTAACCCCTCAGAGAGGCCAGGCGTAATCACAAAAATACAAAAACCAAATAGCTCTAAGTAAGTTATATAGTAATTTATGTTAAATACTAGTTTCTGTTTAAATAATTCTTAAAATTCTGTATAATTCTTTCTACAACTAATAGATAATTTATAAGATTTATATAAGACTAAATTTATGATTATATTTTAATAAATTTCTATTATTATATTTAAAATTATTTTTACTCAGTTTATTATGCTTTTGGATAAAATGTCTCAGCATCCCTTGGGGGCTGGAACAGTGAAAAAAATTGGAGCCTAAGCAGTGACACAGCAGTAGGGCATTTGTCTTGCTATGCATTAACCTAGGACTGACCATAGTTCAATCCTCCAGTGTCCCATATGGTCCCTCAAGCCAGAAGTGATTTTTGAGCGCATAGCCAGGAAGAACACAATGAGTGTCAAAGGGTGTGTCCCAACAACCAAAATAAAAAAGTCTCACCATCTCAAGTTTTTCAGTCATCTCTTGGAATTAATATAAGTAATAATATAATTTCAACTAGAATTTAGTATTGCAGCTTATTTAAAAAATAACTATGGAGTCAGAAAGTTAGTGCAGAGGTTAAGACATTTGCTCCTGTTTGATTCCCAGCACTGCCAGGTGTGATCTTTGAGAATAAAGTAGGACTTAGCCCTGACACAGACACGTTGGCCTCAAACCCTAACAGTAAGAAAAGTAACAATAATGATAACAAAAAGTAGGCAAACATATTTTAGAATATAAAAATATTCGTCTCTGGCCTGTGGAGGCTCTGCCCTGCTGTGTCTTTGTTCACTCTGAGGATCAGGGGAAACTTCTACATCTGTCTGCCTGTGCCTGTGCTTCTGAATCCCCGAAAGTTTCCTCAGAGGTCTAGGGAGCGCACCACCCAAAAAACTGCATTTTGAAGCTGCTGAGTGAGTACATTCTGGCTGCGGGGGTCCCTGTCCAATAAGCTGAGATCTCTGGCCTGTGGAGGCTCTGCCCTGCTGTGCCTTTGCTCACTCTGAGGACTGAGAACTAGAGGCAGCAGAAGAGTGCAGCCGCTTCGCTTCCAGGCCAATCACTCTTTATAACCAATGAACCCCACCATAACATGCAGGAAAAACCACACTACAAGTGTGACAATGGGGAAACTTCACAGGCAAACAATATCCACAGAGAATGAAGATGGAAGCTCAGATGACCTAATAAATTCCAACCACTTGATTAACCTTTCAGATAAGGAGTTTAGAATAGAAATATGGAATATGTTTGTAGAACTCAAAAAAAAGCATAGATCGATCTGAAGAGAACACAAAGACAGAAATCAGAAAACTCCAAACTTAAATAACAGATCTGAAAAGCACGGTTGCTCAACTGAAAACCTCAATGGATAGCCTCGCCAACAGGATATCAGCAACTGAAGAGAGAATCGGAGTACTGGAAGATGTGATGCATAAAAACTCAACACAACAGAAGAAATTGGAAAAGAACCTTAAGACAAACGAACAGGCAATGGAAAAAGTACTCATGGCATGTGAATGACATGCAAACAGATGAAAATAGAAGTCTTTGATAAACTCAACAGAAACAACATAAGGATCATTGGAGTACCAGAAACCCAGGAAGGAGATCTCCAAGAAGAATCAACTGTCAAAGAGATCATCAAAGAGATACTCCCAGAGTTAAAGACTACATGCAATCAAATCCTGCATGCCTGAAGAGTACCAGCAAAAAGAGACCCAAAGAGAAACACCCCAAGATATATCCTCATTACAATGACAAATCCCTTGATAACAAAACCAGACAGAGACGCTGCCAAAAAAGAAAATTACAGACCAATATTTCTGATGAATGCGGATGCAAAGATCTTCAACAAAATCCTGGCAAATAGGATCTAATGCATCATCAAGAAGATCATACACTATGACCAAGTAGGTTTCATCCCAGGAACACAAGGATGGTTTAACATTTGTAAATCTATTAACATCATACACAACATCAACAACAAGAAAAAAAATCACATGATCATATCAATAGATGCAGAGAAAGCATTTGATAAGGTCCAACAACCATTCTTGATCAAAACTCTCAGCAAGAGGAAATGGAAGGAACCTTTCTCAATCTAGTTGAAGCCATCTACCACAAGCCAATGGCAAATATTATCCTCAATGGAGAAAAACTAGAAGCCTTTCCTCTAAATTCTGGTATAACACAAGGCAGTCCGCTTTCACCACTCCTCTTCAACATAGTACTGGAATTTATTGCTATAGCGATCAGGCAAGAAAAAGATAACAAGGGCATCCAGATAGTAAAGGAAGAAGTCAAGCTCTCATTGTTTGCAGATGACATGATACTCTACTTAGAAAACCCTAAAGACTCTACCAAGCAGCTTCTAGAAACAATTGATTCATATAGCAAGGTGGCATGCTACAAAATCAACCTACAGAAATCAATGGCCTTTTTATACATCAATAATGATAGGGAAGAGATGGAAGTCAGGAAGGCAATCCCATTCATAATAGTGCCATACAACTCAAATATCTTGGAGTCAACTTGACCAAAGACGTGAAGGACCTATACAAAAAAAGCTATAAAGCCTTGCTCCAAGAAATAAGAGAGGACACACGGAAATAGAAACACATACCCTGCTCATGGCTTGGCAGGATTAACATAATTAAAATGGCAATACTCCCCAAAGCATTATACAGATTTAATGCGATCCCCTTAAAAATACCCATGACATTCTTCAAAGAAGTGGATCAAACACTTATGAAGTTCATCTGGAACAATAAACACCCTCGAATAGCCAAAACATTCCTAGGGAAAAGGAAAATGGGAGGCATTACTTTCCCCAACTTTAAACTGTACTACAAAGCAATAGTTATCAAAACAGCATGGTATTGGAATAAAGACAGACCTTCAGATCAGTGGAATAGGCTTGAGTTCTCAGAGAATGTTCCCCAGACATACAATTACCTAATTCTTGACAAAGGAGCAAGAAATCCTAAGAGGAGCAGGGAAAATTTCTTCAACAAGTGGTGCTGACAGAACTGGTTAGCCACTTGCAAAAAAGCAAACATAGACCCCCAGTTAACATCATGTACAAAGTTAAAATCCAAATGGATTGAAGACCTTGATATTAGACCAGATACCATAAGATATATAGAACAACACGTCGGTAAAACACTCCATGACATTGAGACTAAAAGCATCTTCAAGGAGGAAACTTCACTTTCTAAACAAGTGGAAGCAGAAATCAACAGGGAATACATTAAACTGAGAAGCTTCTGTACCTCAAAAGAAATAGTTCCCAGGATACAAGAGTCACCCACAGAGTGGGAGAAACTATTCACCCAACACCCATCAGATAAGGGGCTAATATCCAAAATATACAGGGCACTGACAGAACTTTACAAGAATAAAAACATCTAATCCCTTAAAAAAATGACGAGAAGAAATGAACAGAAACTTTGATAAAAAAAAAAGAAATATAAATGGCCAAAAGGCACATGAAAAAATGATCCTTGTTACTAATCATCAGGGAGATGCAAATCAAAACAACGATGAGATACCACCTCACACCATAGAGCTTGACGCACATCACAAAGAATGAGAACAATCAGTGCTGGCGGGGATGTGGAGAGAAAGAAACTCTTATCCACTGCTGGTGGGAATGCCATCTAGTACAGCCTCTATGGAAAGCGATATGGAGATTCCTTCAAAATCTGGAAGTTGTGCTCCCATTCGACCCAGCTATTCTACTCCTAGGGATATACCCTAAGAACACGAAAATACAATACAGAAACTCCTTCCTCACACCTATATTTATTGCAGCACTATTCACAATAGCCAGGCTCTGGATACAACCAAGATGCCCTTCAGCAGACGAATGGCTAAAGAAACTGGTACATATACACAATGGAATATTATGCAGCCGTCAGGAGAGATGAAGTCATTTAATTTTCCTATGCATGGATGTACATGGAATTTATCATGCTGAGTGAAATAAGTCAGAGGGAGTGAGAGAGAGACACAGAATAGTCTCACTCATCTATGGGTTTTAAGAAAACTAAAAGTCATTTTTGCAACAATCCTCAGAGACAATGAGAGGAGGACTGGAACACCAGCTCACTCTATGAAGCTAACCACAAAGAGTGGTGAGTACAGCTATAGAAATAACTACACAGAGAACTACCATAATCAAGTGAATGAATGAGGGAACTGGAAAGCCTGTTTGGAGTACAGGTGTGGGTGGGGTGGGATGGAGGGAGATTTGGGCCATTGGTGGTGGGAATGTTGCACTGGTGAAGGGGGGTGTTCTTTACATGACTGAAACCTAATCACAATCATTTATGTAATCAAGATGTTCAAATAAAGAAGAAAAAAGAATATAAGCATATTCTAATAATTTAAAATAATAAAATAATTTTGATCTTTAGTAATAAAACAATGTAACCCTAGTTAATAGATTATCATATCATTACATTGTATTAATCATATTTATTATATCATATAATTTTTAATTATATCATATTATATTATAAGTTAGGTTGTATTATGTTATGCTATATTTTATATTATTTATAATGATATATTATGTAACACTATATATTACTATAATATGTTATTATTGATATATTTGTTAAAATTTTAAAATTTTCCTGGAATGTATGTTAGTTTTGAGATGAACATAATCAGCAATAATTTTTAGAAGCCACCAAATATCTCAGTAATAATACAGATACAAAACCGAAATAATTTTTGGGGGGATCTTATTAAAATATTAGATGGTGCATGAACCTATTGAAATTTAATTGAACACACAAAATTAAAGACATAGAACTTTATACTAAAGAAATTTGTACAAATGTGACATTTCTCATGCACTTGCCTTGCAAGGAGGAAACCCAAATTCAATCCCTATCACTTCATATGTTCCCTTAAGCCTCACTTAGAGTAATCCTTGAATATCACTGGATGTACTGAGAGTTAGAGAGAGAGAGACAGAGAAAGACAGAGAGAAGGAAAATATCTTCTTGGTTTGTCTTTAAGGGAATATAAACTAATAAGAGATAATAATTAACTAATAAAGTATTGCTAAGAGATAAAAATTACTGATACAGATCTTGTTCTCTCAAGCTCATGTTCTTTCTTTAAAAAGTATTCCTCTCTCCTTTCTTCTCTAACTAAAGTTATTTCAATAAAAGTTACCTTGATTCAACCAAAAAATAAAAACAGTTACTGATATAGGAACATGTCAGGACAAAAGGTGAAATACCTAAGACTATCTCCAATAGTTAGTGGCCTTGAGTCAAGGATGATAGGAAGGAAAAAGAAGAACCTGATCTTTAAAAAATGCAAACAAATTATCGACTATTTAGAAAGAATAAATTAACTAATGGAGATTGGAAAAAACAAATTCAAAGTAAAACATCAGTTTACTTACATCAGTAAGCTAATTAGCTATTTAAAGCTCTGTTGAACACCTTGCACTGTAAGAGAACTTTCCATCTCACCTTCCATCTCACGTTGAGCACAACAATGGCCAAGGTTGTGTTAGTCCTTGATCCCAGCTTGATTGCAGTGTTGTATTCCTATGTATTTGCTTTAGAATAGAAAACAAAACAAAACAAAACAAAACACTGGTTGCTTTGTCTACCTTTTTAGGAGAAGCAAAATTACCAGGTTTAATGTTGATCTTTCAATATTTAAGGAAACAAATAAGGAAAAATATTGCTCAAGAAAAGCCAATAAGTTGATGTTGAAGCCACAATAATAATCAGAATATATATGTAGAAGTAGGGATTTCTGTTTTAACTCCATGTCAACTGAGGCAAGTTTATTAAGGCAGCTTCAGATTTTGATTTTAATTTTTTCTAAAAGCAATATATATAATTTTTAAAAAAGTGTACCTTGTTAGTAGAGTGAACAATAAATGAAAATTATTAAATTGTATTATCAAAAATAAAAGGATAGATAAAAACTGCAAGTTTCAACTAGAAAAGTCAGATCATCTATCTCTGTTATGTCTTCATCGTTCATTTAATTGACTAAATATCTGTATTAGAGTTCTCTAGAGGAACAAAAACTGTAGATATGGGTGATGTAGAGGCCAGAGCAATAGCATAGTGGGAGAGCATTGGCTTTGCATGAGGCCAACCTGGGATGGATCTGGGTTCCAGCCCTGGCTTCCCTGGCCTGCCATGAGCAATTTCTGAGTTAAGGGCCTGGAGTGATTCCTAAGTGCTGCCGGATGTGGGCCCAAAGCCAAAATAATAATAAAAATTAAAAAAGATGTGAGTGATGTAAAGAGTAATGTGGAAAATAATGTATCCATATATGTGTCTGTATAGATAGAGAACAATATTGAAACAGAAAAAAATGAGACAGACACATTTACATATATACATATGTATACATACATATATACATATACAGAGAACTATTGTAAGGCATGATCAAAAATATGTTATATTGGAAAGTCTATAATTCTACAAATTGCATTGACACCCAAAAGATTCATGATCTATTCCAGATTAGATCTAGTTCCAGATTAAATAAAAATAATTGAAATAGGAAAATTAAGAAAACAACTTCTCTCTGAAGATCGATAGTTTTGAGACATAAATATTTCTATTTATTTTAATATTAAATATAATTGAACACACAAAATTAAAGACAGAGAACTTCATACTAAAGAAATTTGTACAAATGTGACATTTCTCATGCACTTGCCTTGCAAGAAGGAAACCCAAATTCAATCCCTGACACTTAAATATTAAAACCAAATTTAATCCCTGTCACTTAAATATTAAATATTTTAATTTAAATCCAAATGCAAAAAGAAAAAAAATACTAGGTCATAGTCAATTAGGGAAATAATATTTGTCTTATTTTTATTCAATTTAGGACTTAAATGGATTAGATGAGGCCTACTTACATAGGAAATGCAATCTGTTTTACTTAGTCTAGTGATTTAAATGTTAATCTCATTCAAAATAACATCACAATAATAACTAATGTTCAATAATTTATTTAATATAAGCCTCCTTCAGCCCAGAATGTAGTACATAAAATTAATGACCACATTGAGTCAGAGAATTAATATAAGGCATATATTTTAATACTTGGATTGGCATATGAGCAAACCACCTGCATCTACAAGCTAGCCCTACCATGGGGTAATATCTAAGCACAAAGCCAGGAGTAAACATTGAGCCCAGTCAGGTATGAGCTACATACAACAAAATTAAACTAAACAAAAAAAGTTATACATAAAAATATTTCTCAATATATAAGTAAAAATAGTATAGTTCACAAAGAAAATCACACTTTCATAATTCTTTATACTTTAGTCATTCAGGCATACATTCATCCAAGTTTATATTAGTTACCAAAATTTTATTGATCGTTTGATAGTTTTAGAATTTTGTCCTAAATTCCATGATTCGTATTAGTTTGAGCAAAGGTGAAATTAAATTTCTATGAATTGAGAATGATTTATGTCAATGATGGGTAATGGGATTACTGAAGAGCATTTCCTAGGTCTGCAATGGGTATAGAAAATATCTATTGGGTTTGATGAAAACCAAAAAGGTCATTTTATTTCTTTTCATATCTCTAAGGTAGTTTATAGCATAAAGTCAAAGAAATCAATATAACACTATATGTGAAAACAAATCTACTGTGCAGAATGCCTTTGAAATGAACCCTGACTTCTATATTATAGTCATTTTATGGTGTTAATCCAATGTATTCTCTGAGGTATTTTATTCCAAACATTTATCTTATGATTCATAATTAATAAATATGGTTCAGTACTGCAGGACTTACTATAAGCTATGCAAAACATAATCTTTGTACATGTGGGCGAAGAGTTCTTGAGTTCACCTTGAATTTTAGTCAGACCTTGTAATGTTTTATTTTAGAATAAAATTTTAGAAAAAATATATGCATTCACTGTTAACAATAATATAGATATGTTTCTTAATTGTCATTATATAATGTTTACATCCTGATTGTCTTTATTGGGTCTTGGTAAGTAAATTGTGAGAAAGTCTAGTGCTCTGGAATTGATCTCCATGTGAGTCAATAATGCTAAGAGGTAACCTTTGTTTTCTCATCTAAAATTCTGCAAACACATATCTGCCTCAGCAGCTGATTCCTTAGTAGTCTCTCACAACTGGAGGAAGAGTGAAAGGAAGCTCAAGACTGGAAAATAATGATACTGTCTTTCCTACTTACTTTTCTTTGCTTCCTCTTTCTGTTCGTTGTACCAGTTTCTTTTCATTCCCAGAAATGAACACAGGATGTTCAGTGTTTTTAATATTTCATTTATATGTGATTTTAATTAAAATTATAAGTACTGGGCTAGAGCAGTGGCGCAAGCAGTAGAGCATCTGTCTTGCACGAACTAGGACAGACTGCAGTTTAATAGCTTGAGGTCCCATATGGTTCCCCAAGCCAGGAGCGATTACTGAGCACATAGTCAGGAGTAATCCCTGAGCATCACTGGGTATGGCCCAAAACAAACAAAAAATTATAAATACTTATGTTGCACAAATGATTTTATATACATATCAAAATGATTAGTAAATAACATACTTAGCATTATCATCATAAGTAGACATTTAGTGTTATAAATGCACCTTAAATATATTCTTAACTTTATTTTATGCTTCCAGATTTGATGATGGTAGGATCATTGGGTATAGATATTAGATATAGATATAGATATTAGATTAGATTAGATATAGATATTAGATCATGAAATTTATCATTCTACCTAACTAAAACATGATACTTTGGTCATTATGTGCATATTCCCCCTGATAATCACATTTTCTTTTTTTCCCATTTTTTGTTTTATAAATCTTTATTTAAGCACCATGAATATAAGCATGTTTGTAGTTGGGTTTCAGTCATAAACAAAATACCTCCTTTCACCAGTGCAACATTCCCACCACCAATGCCACTCTTATTCCCCCGCCCCTGCTTGTATTTGTGACAGGCATTCTACTTCTCTCATTCTTTAACATTGTCATGCTAGTTGTTAATGCAGTTATCCCTAATAGAGTTCACCACTTCATTGTGTTGAGCTTCAAATTGTGAGATAGTCCTTCTGGCCCTTCCAACCCTTAACTCTATTGTCTCTGGGCCTTATTATAGTAATGTCTTTAATTTTTTTTTAAATCAATAGATGAGTGAGACTATTCTGTGTCTATCTCTCTCCCACAGACTTTTTTCACTCAATATAATAGATTCCATGTACAGCCATGTATAGGAAAATTTCATGACTTCATCTTCCCTGATGGCTGCATAATATTCCATTGTGTATATTTACCACAGTTTCTTTGCCATTTATCTGTTGAAGAGCATCTTGGTTGTTTCCAGAGTCTGTCTATTGTAAATAGCACTGCAATGAATATAGCTGTGAGGAAGAAATTTTTGAATTGTATTTTTTTTGTTCCTAGTGTATATCATTAGGAGTGGAATAGCTGGATCATATGGAAGCTCAATTTCCAGTTTTATGTACAAAGATCAAATCCAAATTTATTAAAGACCTTGATATTAGGCCTGAAATGATAAGGTATATAGAACAACACATAGGTAAAACACTCCAGGACATTGAGACTAAAAATATCTTCAAGGAAGAAACAGCACTCTCCAAACAAGTGGAATCAGAGATAAACAGATGGGACTATGTTAAACTCAGAAGCTTCTGCACCTCAAAGAAAATAGTGCCTAAGATACAAAAGCCACCCACAGAATGGGAGAAACTATTTACCCAAAACCCATCAGAAAACGGGCTGATATAGAAAATATACAAGATACTGACAGAACTTAATAAGAAAAAAATATATAGTCCCATCAAAAAATGGGGAGAAAAAATGAACAGACACTACCTCAAAGAAGAAATACAAAGGGCCAAAAGACACATGAAAAATGCTCCAAATTACCTATTCCTTACTTATATGTATTGGAAGTGATAAATTTTTATTTATGTTTATATTTTGTATATAAATTGTGTCAACACTCATTACACCTAGCATAATTCCACAAGGCTCATTTATTTTCCTAGAAAGTCTTAATCTATGATAATTAGAGACATATATATTTTGCAAAAATAAAATTTATATAATGGAAACTGTAAAATACTTTTCTTATTCATCTTTGGTGGACAGGTTGTTTTCATACATTGATGATTATTGCTGTTGCAATGAACATAAAGACAGATATACCTTGAAAATATTGGTTTCATATTCTTTGGCATATTTTCAAATATATATATATATATTCCTTTGGTATATAACCTGGCATATATATTTCCTTTGGTATATATGTAGATACCATTTACACATGCATACATACCAAAAGATTTAAATATATATACACATACTTGTATACACAGAAATGGAATCACTAGATTATACTGTAATTCTATTTTTAGTATTCTCAGGAATCTCCATAATGCTATTTAGATTTCTAACCTCATCAGCATGGTGCAAGGCTTACCATGCTCCAAATTCTCAATGCAACTTGTTTTCTGTTATCCTTTGAGAACAGCCATTCTAAAAGCCATTAAGTTATATCTCATTGTGGTTTTGATTTACATTTACTTAATGAATTAATGATGCTGAAAACTTTTTGTATAGGTTAAACCTTAATATGTCTTCTTTTGGAAGCACTTCTATTCAAGTATTTTTCCATATATTTCAAGTGCATTTTTGTTTTTACTTGCTATAACTTTAAGATACCAGTCCTATTATCAAATGTATTATTTGCTAATATGGTCTCACAGTGTCTTTGTTTCTTTTGAACTTTGTTTACTTTCCTTGCTGTGCAGAATAGTTTTAGATCAATGTAATCCTTTTTTAATATATCCATTTTTATTACTATAGTTTTTCAGTGAGCTTAACATTTATTGTCCAAATCAATGTCTATATGCTTTTTCCTTACAAATTTTATATTATAATTTCATGATTTCAGGTCTTATATTGAAGCCTTGAAAAAATTTAGTTGTATAAAAAAACTTTTATACATAAAAATAACAGTTTTTGTTCACTATTTGAAAAATAATTTCCCACATTTCCTTCTGTCAACTTTATTATTGATAAATTAAATATCAATGTATAGCTTCATTACTGTACCCAGAATTCTGTGACATTGATCCATGTATCTGTCTTAATAATAATAACATGTTGTTGTTGTTGTTTTGGTTTTTACGGCCACACCCATTTGATGCTCAGGGGTTACTCCTGGCTAAGTGCTCAGATATTTCCCCTGGCTTGGGGGGACCATATGGGACGCCAGGGGATTGAACCGCGATCCTTCTTTGGCTAGTATTTGCAAGGCAAGTACACCTCGCCAGTGTTGTTTTAATATGCTGATGTTTTACAGTATACTTAAAGAAGGTGTTTGGACCATATCTAACTCTATTCTTTAGACTCACCATGGCAGTACTTGGGTGATGAGTACTTTCATAATTTTGACATAAGTAGTGACCATGGCTATCTTTATCCTTGAAGTGAAAGCTTATATTATTCTCACTATTGCCTATAAGGTTACCTATGAACTTATCATGCTTTGTAGTATAACTTTATTATGTTGAAATACTTTTTTATACTTAATCTAATGAAAAATTTTTATCTTGGAATCATATTGAATATTATCTTATATTTTTCTATATTTATTGGTATTATCATTTTTATTCTATAAATGCAGTGTATCACATTGATTGGCTGCATATGCTGAAGCATACTTGAATCCAAGAATAAATTCCACTTGATCATGTTATATTATACTTTGAATATGCTGTTTGCTAGTATAATCTTGCATGTTTTTGTATCTGTGTTCATCAGAGTCATTGGCTGTAATTTTTTTCTTTTAGTTTTGTTTGCCATGGTATAATAGTAATGAACGATTTAAAAAATGAGTTTGGCAGTGTTTCTTCTGTATTTATTTAAAGTATTTTGGGATATATTTGTATTGTTGTTTAATTTGATTTGGGGGCCGCACTACTAGTGATTAAAGCTTATATTCAGGTATCACTCTAGTGGAGTGGGGGGACAACATATATTGCTGTGGCTTGAATGGGGTTGATCTAGTGCAAGACAAATAACATACTGCCTGTATTCTTTCTCTGGTCCTTCCTAAAATATTATGTCTATGTTTTTGGATAAATAATTAAGAATAGACTTTTATTTATTGATATTAATTTGAAGTGTTCTAATGAAGTTAAATCAGCACAATTGTATATCTTGAGAAATATTACTATTGTTGCAACTGATGTTTCTCAGAAGTTTGAATCCTTGCCTCTTGAAGTCTGTTCATAATTGCAGAAACTAACCATAAGCACAATCACACTTTCCTATATGTTCTGAGTTTTATTATATAGGCATAGATTTGCGTATTACCAATTGTACTATCTTCACTTTGATAACTCTCACTTAGTGATACAAGTTCCTAGGGGCTCTCCCTACATAATAACTTGAATGTCCTCACACTGTGTATTCAATGACTATTTAGTTGATAATACTTCATATTAAAATATCTATATTAATATGTCAACAGTACTGGTCATCTGTCAATACTAAATTTGCACTAAGGCTCAGAACACTTCATATTGATCTAAGTAGAAAATCTTTGAAATTCTTATATATTAACAGATAAGTACCCACAGGGAGCACAGAAACAAGTACAGATAAAAAAGGTGACTATTTTAATGTATTCTTAAAACGTTCTTTGAGTTACCTCTTTCAGAACTAGAACTTCTCTGGGTTAATACATGTAGTTCGTTCCCACATTAGCAAATGGATAAACATTTTAATTAATAAAAAATTTTAACTATGGAGAAAATTGTACCTATCAATTTAATGACTAAACAGGTCTAGTTTATCTTCAGAAAGATGCCCCTTCCTTTCTGTCCTAATTTCTTTTTTATTCACATGTAAAAGTTTAATATGTTCATGTTTTTTTCTTGAAATCATTGTTATATTTTGACAATAGAGGATCAATTTATTCAGAGATAAAAAAATTCTATTAATGATATCAACAGTATATAAGCTATTTCAGTATTGTCTGCTATTAAAGATATAGGATTTGAAAAGAGAAATATTGTTCAAATTCTGGGCTATGGTGTGCAAATCATAGATATATGATCCAATAGAGTAAGGTGATAGTTCATATATATGTGTTGAAAAATATTGCTCCAGCTTTTGAACCCACATGACAAAGTGAATTAACTCTTTTATCAATAAACACCTGTTCTGGGTGCCATTTTCTTTTAAATAATTTTCATCTGATGTCTGTACTATAATAGGTGGGCTATGAGTGCAATACAGATTCTTAGTTCTACATAATCTTCCAAACTTCTCTAGATAAAACCCTGAAAGCCTGATGATACCAGAATCACATAGCCTGAGCACCTTCTCATTCTTGGGCCTTATAATTGAACCACATTCTAGCTGGTAAAGAATCCTGAAAATGACCTCAGGATCCCAGTTGGGAGGATCTCCAAAAGAAGTTTCCAGTTACATAATATTTTAGTTTTTAATCAGGGCCTTAGTAAATATCTTAAGGTGTGAAATATTTATTGTAATGAATATTTATGATAATAAATATTTATGGTGAATAAAGATCAAGAAACATTACAAAATAATTGTACATTTTATTATGATTAAGGATTATTACATTTTGCTGCTCACATCCAAGATCTGAGTTTCCCCAAACTTAAAAGAAAATAAGGAAAAGCAAAGCAAAGCAAAGTCATAGACTAGAGGCTTCTTAGTAGTAATGTAGCAAATATGGCTCTTCCTGCCTTTGAATTTACACATTACCTCAAAATTAAATTGCTCACCTCGAAGAAAAAGAAAGGTCTATTGAAACTTATAAAATAAAATTGAATTAAAATAAAATATTGAGCATTTACCAAGAAAGGTGGCCACGGGCCACAAAATGTACAGAGGTCCACAAACGACCTGTGAGCCGCGAGTTTGAGACCTTTGCTTTACATGAAGGAATTCTTTTATAAAATGAAATTTAGGAACTTGAGTAGTAAATGAAATCATCTATTTTGCATATTGTTATTAGAATATTGACACTGATATACAAATGGGATACATATTTATATGTTATATAACATAAATATCATTTTATTTAATCATATGTATATTAATATAATACTTAAAAATTATAAATATAATACTTATAAATATTTTTGGATATCCTGAATATTGAGCATTTCTCATTAAAGCACTAAGTTGATTTTTCTTGTTGCCATTCCACGTATTTCACTGGCTAATGACAGTCCATGTGAGGAACCACACCCCACCTAACAAAAGTTTAAATTTTCTTCTGGGCAAGAGATTTAATACAGGCCTGTAGTATTTTTCCTAATCCCTGTAGCAACCACAACTAAACAGATACAGATTTACAACATACAATATTACATCCACATTTTAATATTGGTCACTTGGTTTGTTTGACTTGTTCACCCTATGGTTTGCAGTGCTTTAATGTGTAGATATTAGCAAAAGCAGAGAAGTCAAAGTGACGTATCTTGAGGACAGTGTGTTCAGTGAACCAGAGTTTACTGAAGTTTACTGAAGAGTTTCTGACATTAGCTGAGTGATAAGATATATCCATTAATTTGAAGCAAAATACCTTAGATCTATGAAATGAAGAATTTAATCTGTTTCTTAAATTGATGACTTGTATTATCTATTTTAAAAATATAAGCCTTTGGGCCAGAGAAATAGCATAACAGTAGGGCATTTGCCTTGCTTGCAGCTGATCCAGGGTAGACAGTGGTTTGAAACCTGGCATCCCATATGGTCCCCAGGAGCTATTTCTGAGCACAGAGCCAGAAATAACCCCTGAGCACCACAGGGTGTGACCCAAAAACCAATATATATGTTATATGCCTTTTGGCTAATTAAAATTGTACTACCAAAGACAGACAAAAATATGTTTACTACATGCTCAAAATTTGAGGATTGGTGAGGTAGAAGTCAAGTAGAAAATTGAGGTGATTTATCAAATAGCCTTAAGTATGTTTTTATCAGTACTCAGACTAAGACATTATTTTCAGGTTGCATATTAGATAGATACAATTTATCCACTTACTTTTATAATTTTTCACATTTTATGTGTGATACTGGAACCATATACATGCAAAAATTTTAGTTCTAATTAGATAGTTTGAAATAAGTTTATAGGAACAAGTTGACCATATCTAAAGGAAAATTAAAGTAGTTTTAATCTGTTCTTTTATTGCTTCCCTCCCCATTTTAATCTGTTCTTACCTTTGACATTATCTCTTCAAATATCTCTGACTATCAATTACTTACCTACTTTCCATTTGTGATAAGGTATTTCTTCAGTAATTACTAATGGTTTTTCTTTAAGAAGTTTTATATTTATCTCATCTGTTGGTGATATTTCTTCTTGAAATACATGTCTGGAAATACGTTTTTACAAACATCATTTAAATATTATTTTTAAATATATTCAAGAAAAAATATTCTCCCTGAAATATACAGACCTCTCAATTTGTTTCTGTCTTTCTCTCCCCCCCCCTCCTCCTCCTTTTACATGGAAGATTGTTCTTAATAAATATGTTTGAAATCACCTTAGAGTTAACTTTCCTAATTTCACCGGGGGCCACACCCGGTGATGCACAGGGGTTACTCCTGGCTATGTGCTTAGAAATCGCTCCTGGCTTGGGGACCATATGGGATGCCGGGGGATGGAACTTTTGACCATCATAGGCTAGTGCAGGGCAAGGCAGATGTCTTACCGCTTGTGCCACCACTCTAGCCCTAACTTTCCTAATTTCTTATCATTTTAATTTTCATCACACTACTTGAAAAACACTCTTACATTTGCTTTAGTATGGTGGTAACTATCATTTTTAATTACTTAAAATTTCTTTACATTTGTTTATTGTGAAATTTTTATTGTTCAGTGTGTACTTTATTTTTTTCTTAGATATCTTTCTGTCAGTTACCTCAAAAATGAATCATCCCAATAAGAAAAAAGACAAAGTTGGCTTATAGTATTTCTATCTCCTTTCCAGTTTTCTGTTAACTCTCATAGGTTCCTGAGATATTTCTGAACCTGATCTCATAATAAGGATAAGGATGGTTTACAGCATTTTATTTGTCATTTAGAAACCATGTTGTCTATGTATCAGGCAGAATTGGGATAAGATAAGAAGGGATATTAAGAGAAGAGTTTTAAAATATATAATTTTAAAACTTAGTAAGTGGTTAAAAATAAAAACATCAAGAATATGTACTCAGAAGTTCAAGCTGAGAATAGAGTTAATCTAAGCACCAAGAAGGGAGAGCAGATTCCAAAATTAAGACATAAGTGATCTAGAGCAAAGGTTTTTTATAAAGAAATATGGCTTTTGGCCAAAACAGAGTCAATTCTGACCCACAGTAATAGTACAGTGCATAGGGCACTTGTCTTGCATGATATTAATACCAGCTCAATCACTAATATTCCATATAGTATCTTGGGCACTACAGGGAGTATTTCTTGAATGCAGAGACAGAAATAAGCCCCGATTATTGCTAATGCTGCCCAAAATGACAACAACAACAATAAAAATAAAGAAAAACAAAACCACAATCAATTCACTGTGATTTGTTAACGGAAGAGCAAACAAAACAAAACAAAACAAACCAGCTAATGTCCTATTCACTCCCAATCTTTAATCTTCATCCTGTGCCTCCCACTGCAAAAATTTTTGGAAGACTGGTGAGGAATAAGAAAAGTGGCAAATTGAGGTGGGTTATCAAATAGTCTTAACTATGTTTTCATCATTACTCAGACTAAGGCATTATTTTCAGGTTAAATATTAGGTAGGTATAACTTAGCCAATTAATTTTCTAATTTTCCCATTTTTATTTGTGATACTGGCACCATACATACTTAAGTATTTTAGTTAGGATTAGATAATTTGAAATAATTTTATAGGAACAGGTTGATCATATTGAGACTGGGATTAAAGTTGCTTTAATTTGTTCTTACATTTGGCATTTTCTCTTCAAATATCCCTGACTATAAATTGCTTACCTACTTCCCATTGGTGATAAGTGAAAATACAATGTTATTTATCAGTGAATGTACTATATCATAAAAGATATATGCATATATATCTATGTTAGTATAGAAACTGGCCTGCAGGAGCAAATGGAAGAATCTTAGGACATAAGCATATCAGCATAAGCATAAATGTAGTCTATGTACATAAACAGAGATTTAAGACCAGATATACATTATTTTGTCTAGAGATCCTTGATATAAATCTTTATATTATTCCTATTCTATCCCATTGTTATATGACTGCATCTTCATGTCACTAAATTCTCATGATAGCTTTAAATGGGATTAATATCCTATTTCACACCATTTCGTAGTTTATCCAAGTCCATAATGACTAGGCTACAATACAAAGTGAGGTGTATCCAGTTTTTTAACTCACTGTACCTTTTTAAATAGAAGGGTGTGAGCCACGCTAAGAGAGCATTAGGAAACTGGCATTCAGAGCAAATTGAAAATCAGATGTCCAGAAAGCAAAGTAGATATTTAGGACTTGCTGACTCTAGAGTGAAAGCAGAAGTAGAAAAGATGACAAAAAGCATTTATTATTATCCTGCTATAAAGAAGGCAAATAGTACTGACACTAACATCTTATTCACAAAGAGCTCTCTATCTTGGAAGTTCAATGGCTAGGTTCTATTTTAGACACTGATAATGCAATAAAATATATTTCTGTTCCTTTTCAAAATTTATATGTATTTTTCTGTTTTCTCTATGCATTTTGAAAAAGAGTAATGGAGATTTTAGAATGCTAGAGTGTTCCATGCTACATCATTGAAAAAATCTCTATTTTACTTTTGAGATACTAGTGATTTTAAATAAAGAATTAATCAAAAATCTTACAATTATATTTTAAGTACATTAAATATTAGTTAATAGCCTATCAAAAATGAAGAGCATTACTTCTTCCTTGGGACCTGTTTCTGTAGACCTATCCAGCATGAGAATTATAAAGGTCATATTCCAAAATAGTTAGGTCACAAATGAAGAAACAAAAAATGTTGCATAAGGAGTTTTCAGCACCATTATGTTTTAGAGGTCTTTGATAAAATGTTAATGATTTAATGTCATGATGCAGTCTAAAATTTTAAGGTGTAACTTCAACTCTTCAGCTCCACTTATATTGTCTTTTATTTATTTATTTATTTATTTGTTTGTTTATTTATTTATTTAGTTTTTGGGCCACACCCGGTGACACTCAGGGGTTATTCCTGGCTATGAGCTCAGAAATCACGCCTGGCTTGGGGGGCCATATGGGACACAGGGGGATCGAATCTAGATCCGTCCTAGGCTAGCGCAGGCAAGGCAGGCACCTTACCTCTAGCACCACCACGCCGGCCCCAATATTGTCTTTTAAAAAAGTTATTTGATTAGGACCAGACCAATAGTACCATGGCTAATGCACTTTCCTTGTATACAGCTGACCCAGATTCTCTAGCTTCTTGTTTAGTTCCTGAGTACTGACAGGAGTGATTCTTGAGTGCAGAATCAGGAATAACTCCTGAGTATTTCTTGTTGTGCCCTACCCATGCAAAGGACATTTAATCCCTTCACAATTTATTTTTCTCTATCATGAAAAGAATCATTTTAATTCCTTATTTCTAGTGATATATCTTTCATTGTTAGTCATTTATCCATGTAATATTTAAGTACAAATAATTAGATTTAATTGCAGTGATATTATCTCTAAATAACCTGTATATCACTTTTTAATAAAAATAAATTGACAAGAAATAATAAAACTAACACTTAGATTGTAAAAAACTATGATAATTGCTAAAATGAAAGGAGAATGTATTGGAAGAGAGAAATAAGGTAAAGAAAATGTTTTTATAGTGGAATGATAGTGGACTTTTGGTAGACTAAATTGAACAATGGCACACTTATAGAGGTATAAAGGTAAATATTTAGCATTCTATAACGTAAACCAATTGGGAATCATGAACAAAACTATCAAGAATTTATATTAATCATTTTGTTTTTTGTAAATATATCTATTTCTTTATTTTTTCAGTGTAGCCTATACATACAAGAATGCTATCCATCTTAGTAAACAATTCTGCCACTTTTAACAAGTAAATACTGTAAGGCAATTATCACTATAATATGCCAGATCCATCAACACAAAAATTATTATGATTATTTTTCTTTGGGCTACATCAGCAGCAGTCAGGGATTACTCTTGTCTCTACACTCAGAAATCGCTCCTGGCAAGCTCGAGGGACCATGTGGGATGTCGGGATTCGAACCACAGTCCTTCTGCATGCAAGGCACATTAAACACCCTGCCTCCATGCTCTCTCTGGCCCCACAAAAATTCTCTTAAGTCAAAGCCCCACCCCCATTCTAGAAACCACTAATACGTTTTCTGTATTAAAGTTATGCAGAAGTTTCAAAGTGCCATATAAATAGAAACATATAGCATATCAATAGAATCAGGGACTAATTAGGGTCTAGCTTATTTCACTTAGATAATGGATTTGAGAGTCATTCAAATTATGAAAGTATTTATATTTCAATCTTATTTTTCTTTGAATTACTTCAAGATTTTTCTTATCTTTGATTGTCATTCATTTGAATACAATATGCCAATGTGATATTTTTCCCGAGTTTTGTTAAGCTTCTCAAATTTTTTATATCCATGATTAGGAGTCTTTCATTCTTTTCAAGATATTCATGATCTTTTTTTCACATTTTATCTTATCCTGTTTTTCTCTTTTCTGGTTGTCCTCTGATGTATATTTTATATACTTTTATATTGCTTCATGGCTATTATATGTTCTTATTTGTTTCCTCCACTTTTTGCTTTTTTCAAGATATATTGTAGCTATTGATACAATTTAAAAATTATCAATTATTACTTCAGTTGTGCCAAGGCTCCCAATGAATTGTGTTAAAACATTTCCATTTTTCATATCATGATTTTTATTTCTAGAATACTGTTTTATTTTGCTTGAGTATGCTCTCTCTTTTATGATATCCTTATTTCTCATGAATATAAGAAAACTTTCCACTATTGTCTTTATGGCATCAGTCATTGTTATGTATAATGTAATGCTACCTCTATGACATATTGAAAACTGGGTTTTCTGGCTGATTTTCCTATTTATTTGTTTCTTCTTTATTTTATATGAGAAAGCTTTCTTGCCTTCATTTTTATTCATTTATGTAAGGAAGTTCCAAGGATCAAAAGTTCTTTTTTAATGCACCATAATCTATAAATAAAGAGGTCATTTTGTAGTCAAATTCAGCAATGCAATGCTAATCAAGGTCAGACAGATCTCTTTCCAATGATAAAGCGCTATTCAGAAAAGACAGGTGCATTTGGTCATTGTTTATCAAAAGCACTGATTTTTAAATTGTACCACATTAGTAAGACTGCCTTGTACTTGATGGTCCTTGTTTTCAGAGTCACAGAAATTGACAAGTCTATTCAGATGGAAGTCTCAAAAACTTCCTTTTCCTTTCTACACTCTCTACAAACCTGTGATTTAACCAAAAGTCTAAATACTGCTCAGTTTTATCAAATAACTTTTATTGGAGAATGACTTTCCAGCAATGCTTCATTTTATCCATGAAATTGGGGGTGCTCATGTCACTTAGACCACTTTTTTTTTACAAGTTTATTTTTTTACAAGTTTATCTTTATTTTCAAGTTCAATTATCTTTCTATAAGTATTTCAGGATTTGATCTAGATATTACAGTATATTAGATTCTTCTAATTTACATAAAATAAGAAGAAAGCACAAAATAGATGTAAAAATAACTAAAAAGATTGATTTTCTTTGTTAATTCAAAGAAAAATTAAAAAATTTCAATGTGACAATTGTAAAATTACATATAGCCTGAATTTATTTATTTATTTTATTTATTTATTTATTTATTTATTTATTTATTTATTTATTTATTTATTTATTTAGGTCTTAGGTTAAGACCTTAAGGCAGATGCCTTACTGCTAGCACCACCACTCTGGCCCCTGGTCACATATTTTTTAATAAATGTGATACATAAGTCAAAGGCTTCAAGAGACAAGTTTAACTTGAAGTTGAAAGAAAAAAGTCAGTTTATGGAGGAGTTGGCCAAATTTGAACTTGACAACTGCCCGTTTTCATATCTTGATAGACAGTAAACCACATTATATTTCCACCAAAAGCATAGACATTCAAACTAAGTGATTTCCAATTACCTGTTTACTTTTGATCTCTCAATCCCTCTAATATTTTCAGTTTTTAACAGAATATGAAAGTCATTTTTTAGAATATATGAAAGTTATATTTGTTTAATTTTGTTATTTTACTTGTCTTGGCTATTTATACTCTCCTGTGAGAAAATAATTTAGCAATTTACTTTCACTTTTGTCTTATTTCGATTAGCATAATCACTGCAAGTGAAAACTTTTATATTTTCACCATAAGTACAAATTTAGTTGAGGGTCTATGCCATATGTGGATGGACATTTATGGTATTTTTGTATCTTAGTACTTCAGGTTATATGCTATAAATATAAATGTAGATACATTTTTTAAAATCATTGTTTTAACATTCTTCACATGGATACCTAACAGTGATATTACTGAATTATACAGTATTTATAATTTTGTTTTTTTTTCTTTGTAAAGGACAAACACAATATTCTGGAGAACTCATACGATGTCAAGGATCAAATTCATTGTCTTGCACAATGTTCTATTTGTTTTATTTGTATTATCTCCCAAGTCTAGTTTTTGTTTTTCAAAGAATATAAAAACTGTGTTCTATAACAGCTAAACCAATCTACTTACTTCATGTACTAAAGTTTTTCCCTACACTCTCAGCAGCAATTATTTCTAAAATTGAAATATTTTAAAATTATACATGATTATAATAGTGTTTTTGTTTATTTATTTTGATTTTTGGTTCACACCCATCAGTGCTGAGTGGTTACTTGTGGTTCTGCAGTAAGGAATCACTCTCTGAGTGACCATATATAATGATTGATGGAAGTTGAGTTGGCTACATACAGTGAAAGTGCTTTACCCTATGAACTGTCTCTCGGTTTCTATGGTAGTGTTAAAATATATAGATATTGACATATAGAGTTACTTCTTCCCACCATCAACAAAGTCCCCAGGAGTGTACACCATTCTTTTGACAAAAGATATCTTTACTGGTTACAGATGTGTTATCCTGTAAGTTGGATTTGCATTTCTCCTGTACTAACTGAAGCTAAACACAGAATATGCTTGCCATTCTCAACAGCTTATTTTAAAAAACATTTATTCAGATCCTTTATCCAGGTTTAATTTATTTGTTTCATTTGTTGATGATTACTACTAGCTTTATAGTAGAATTTGTTTGCTGTCTTAATATTAGCTTTTATTTGTAGGCAAAATGCCATAAATACAATATGAAATATTCTTCCATCTATTATAATCTTGCTAACTATCCTACCATTCTTGCTTTTTGTTTTGGTATTGATTTATTTTATTGTATAACATCTTCTAGTTTGATGTATTCCTATGTACTTATTTTTGTATTAACACATTGACACTTAAAATATAATTTGTATCAATTAAACTACATTCAGGTCTGGCCCATCAATGGTATGCACTATAAGAACATTATAATCTCACTATAGTGAATGCCAAATTCCCAAAACGTGCACTTGATGCCCAATAGTGTAACTTAATTTTTCATACATGTATTTTCATTGAAAGTATTATATACAAATCTATTTCTTTTGACTTAGTTTAAGCAGAACAGAAAGGGTTTGAGATATAGATATATATAACTTAGGCCAAGAAACTCCTTTTTGTGTTTTGTTTTACATAAATGTGCAAAATCTTTGATGTTTAAAATCTTTAAGCTGTGGAAAATTTGATAACCAACAAAAGCATTATAATTTAGTGTCTGAAATGGTTATAATTATTAAAATCTCTCTAAACAAACCAGAGAATATTTATAAAGGATTTAGCAAGCAGAAAGAATCAAGGATTCTTGATTCTACCAGCAATGTGGGGCAAGGATATTGTAATAAATTAGTATTTAGATATGAAAGATAGTCTATTGCTGAATTTCAAAAGTGCAGAAAGAAAAGCCATTGGCATTCAAAATCAATTGAAAAATGAAATTGTTTCTGAGAGTACTAACTTGTTCCCCCCAAAATTCTGTCTCCTTGTTTGAAATCTTTACTAAATATTTGTTGTTTTATTAATGTAAACACATATCTTTTACAAATATCTTTTTATTTCTCTCTTCTCTTCTTCATTTTAGATTTTTTGTTTCCAATTATATAAGTATTGTGTTTTATCATTTGTGTTTTCTTATATAAAACTAAATACATTTAAAACAATAATTGCCATTTTAATGATTATCAGTTTCACATTCCTTCCCTTATTTTTAAGAATTTTATATATGACAATTCATTTATTAAGTTGCCTGAGTTCCATTTTGTAATATTCTCTTATAGTTATACAATTTAAAAAAATTTTAATAAACATAATCACTCAAATATCTACCAAAATTAAGATAAAATATTTCCATTACACATATCTTTTATTTCTTTATTATATTGCTTTTTATTTCCTTGCTTTTCTACTTACTGTTTCAGATCGCTTTCTTTTTTAAAAAAATATTTTTATTTAAGCCCCATGATTACAAACACTTTTTAAAATTTTTTAAATATAATTTTTATTTTGATTATAGTGGCTTACATATTGTTGACAATAATATTTTAGGTACATATTAACATAATATCAGGGGAATTCCCATCATCGAATTATCTTCCCTACACCTCCGTTCCCATCCTACCTCCCATATCCTCCTTCCTCACCCCCGGGGCTGCTAGAATACGTGGTCCCCTCTGAGCCTAGCTTACTACTTAGTGGGCCTACACCTGTTTCGGTCTTGGTACCTCCCTTGTTTCCTTCTCTAACTGGGAGGCAGTACTAGATAGTTCCAGTAATGTGGTTTTGTTTGAAGAAGAGAAAAAAGTGATAAACTGGGGTAAAAATAAAATATGTCAAAAATGGGCGGAGTCCTTCTAGAGGTTCTCATCATCGGTTTGAGAGACGAAGGGAAAAATGAAGGTGAAACACCTTAACAGTACAAAAATAAGTGTCAAATAAAATATCCAGTGAGCATGTCAACAATACGGATAAGCACCACATAAAAGCCGTGGTCTTGAGATAATAAAAAAAAAAACATGGCATAGCACCTAAAGAAAAAGAAAAATAAATAAATAAATATAAATGGAGACAACAACTTGAGTAACCATACCAAAACGAAGAAATTGACAAAACCTAGATAGGTATAAAAAATTGTTTTGTGCTTTTTTTTCCTTTTCCCTCCTGCACAGGCACAGTAAATAATGGGGTCATTTGAAAAGGAATTCCCTTGGCCTAAGAGCTACAGGATTTCTCCACCCTTGGAATATATTGTCATGGGATTAACTATAGACTCCGTTCAGATTCATTTACTCTCCCCTTGGTGCTTTCGTGGTGTTTGAAAGACTTCTGCTTCGTCCTTGGTGATAAAATTAGGTCTTTGTATCTAGAGATCTCAGTATCTGCACAGGTCAAGTGGTGGAACTTATAATGAAGCTTTTCTATGTGATTCTAGAAGTTCTGTTCCCTCAGTGTCGTTTTAATCCGTCTTCTGTGTTTGGTAGTCTTGTTCTTTGCGCTGATTTTAGGATGGAGCTTATGATAGCATCTTTCGTTGTGTTTCCAGAAGACCCATTCCATTGTAATTGTCTCAGATAGACCTTTGGAACTGGAGTTTATAGTTGTTGTGCAGGTCTTAGCTCAAACCCTAGATAAGGGCGTTTTTATTGGTCAGAAGATACATACAGTCAGTCATGGTTCTATCAGCCAGTCATCTGTAAATTGCGCTCTTGGCTTTTGGACTGACCAAAGGGAGACAAGTCTTCTGATTTTGTCTTATTGTCAGCTGGAGTGGTAGGATAACCTGCTCTTAGGTCGTTGTTCCCATTTTCCTCGTTGTCAGGAGGATTAGAGCTGGCACTTGTTGGTGTCCGAGCAGTATTGAGGATGTCCCGGATGGGATTTGTTTCCTGTAGCTATCGTGAAAAACTGTGTCGTTTCTATGTCTGGGATCCAAGGTTCAAGGCTGGGCGAATGGTGTCTAATCACCTGGGGTCTAAGTTGGGTCCACGTGACATATTTTCAAGGTGGGAAATGTCCTTGTATTGTAAACAAGTATGAGTTCTTATCCCTAGTAGATATCCCTAGTAGATAAGAGCTCGTTTTTATATATAAGATTTCCCCTTTCTTTAGTGTGTCTTTGCAGGAAGAAATGGTGCTACATTATATTGCCCGTGCATTTGGGGGTGGAAAAAGAAGAAAACGGAAACAGGTCACACACCCAAAAAAGATAAAATAGAAATAAAAATATATGTGCTAATATATATATATATATATGGAACAAAGATTTAAAAAAATAAAATAAGTAATTAAAGGAACAAAATGGTGCAAGAGACTATCTTATATTTGGGGAATAGCACGTAAAGAGGTAGTGCAATACAGGTCTTATACTTATGATGGAGCTATAGGTTTCCTCATTGTCTTTTGAGATTTTCTTGTGGTGTGTGGGTTCCCAGGCACCTTTTCATCACACTCCTTGACCTTCTTGAGATTGGCAAAAGCTTTGTGGCAGGGAGGTTTTGGGAAGAGTTCTTGCTTTGGGGGTACTTTTAGAGCTAAGTCCAGTTTCAAGTAACAGTCCACGTTAGGAAGAGTTGGTAAGGAGGGCCACACAGCATGAGTCAGCAGAGGAGTTGATTGCCTTTTCTTGTCAGGGACGAGGTGTGGGTTTAACTTGGTGCCCCTTTTCTTGGGTGCTGGGTACTGGTTTGTTGGGGTAGGAGGTCAGTCTTGATGCCTAATAGATTAAGAACTGAGGATGAAGAGTTTTAATAAAGATGGGAAATCTGGAGGGGTGAAGGGATAGTCGAATTTCCAAAGGGGGGAAAGGGGAAAGTATATGTAAGGGGCAGAAAAGAAGAGAAGAAAAAATACATTGAAAAGAAAAAGAGAAAAAGAGAGAAAGAAGAAAAAGAAAAGAAAAAATAAAGTAGTGAGAAGAAACAAGAAAAGGACAAGGGAATGCTAGTTTTCTTGAATATGTTCGATGAATAGGGACTGTAGAATGTCTGAAGGTCACAGTTGCTGCTTTGGTGTTCTGGCTGGTCCCGTGCTTCAAGTCCTAAAAGAAGGTATAACCTAGAGATAAAGTGTATGGTAAAGAGTTTTCTCAGGATATTCTTGTAGTGCAAGCTGGGTATGGTATCTCGTGTGACTGGGCCCCAAGATGCCATCTTAGTTTGTCCACCCTTTGTATCCAAGAACGCCTGTAGACAGAAAAGCTGAGAGGTTATTTTAAATATAGTAAGATTAAGGCATTAAAACATATTTTTATCAGATGTTCCCATTGGAGTCAGTGATTTCCCATGGTATTCTTTACCTGTAATCCTGTATAAGATCCTTAAGGGATTATTATGGGCCTTTGTAGTAGAAGGCTGATTACATACCTGTTCTCTCCGTGCTGCTGCTTCTGCTGTTGCTGGTTTCTTTGTGGTATAATGCATAGTCAAGAGTTTGTGTTGTTCTTCTTTTATGTGTTTTGGGCACTTCTACCCGATGTATGTTGATTGTTACAGTGTTTGGAGTTTCTACCCTGTTAAAACCTGATATTTGATTGTTAAGTATTAGATGTATACAGGGTGTATGTTCTAGGTGTTTCAGAATAGTGCTATTATTCTGTGTTTATTTTTTGTCTTCTGGCTTACTTCATTTAACATAATATGTTCTAGGTCCATCCATGTTGCTGCAAAGTCCATGATTATATCAAGTCTGACTGCCATGTAGTATTTCATTGTGTATAGATACCACATCTTAATGATCCACTCATCTGTTATTGGACATCAAGGTTGGTTCCAAGACTTGACTATTATACTGAGTGCTGCGATAAGTATGTGTGGGGTACACACATACTTTGGGATGAATGTCATTCTGACTTGGGGATAGATAACTAGGAGAGCAATTGCTGAGTCAAATGGCAGCTCAATTCTGACTTCCTTGAGCAATCTCCAGACTGTTCTCCATAGGGGTTGGATTAGGGGGCATTCCCACCAGCAGTGGATGAGAGTGCCTTTCATATCACATCTCCGCCAACAGAGGCTATTTCCATTGTTTTTGATGTGAGCCATTCTCACTGGTGTAAGGTGGTACCTCATTGTTGTTTTGATTTGGATTTCTCTGATGATGAGTGAAGGTGAGCATGTTTTCATATATTTGTTGGCCATCTTTTGGGCTAACTCCAAGAACTGTCTATTCATTTTGTCTTCCCATTTTTTTTAAGGCTTTAATTTGTTTTTTGGGGGGGCTCAGCTTCCTGAGTGTTTTGTATATTCTGGATACCAGCCCTTTATCTGATACGTTGGGTGAAAAGATTTTTCCCAGTCAGTTAACTGTCTTCTTGTGTTATGTAGGGTTTCTTTTACCATGCAGAAGCTTTTTAGTTTAATGTAGTCCCATTTGTTTATGTTTGATGCTAAAGTTCTTGCCATTGGTGCTCCATCCTCAAAGACCTTTTTGATATATATTCGTTATTTGTATAGAGAAACGCTACTGTCTTTTGTGTATTGACTTTGTAGCCAGCCACTTTCCTGTATTGGTTAATTGTTTCTAGGAATTTTACTGTGGACTCTTTAGGGTTTTCGATGTATATCATCATATCATCTGCAAAAAGAGATAGTTTGAGTTACTCTTTCCCAATTTGTATTCCTATGATTTCCTTGTTGGATTGCTATTGCTAGGTCTTCTAAGAATATACTGAGTAAGAGTGGAGAGTAGACAGCCTTGCCTAGTTCCTGAGTTTAGTGGAAATGCTTATAGATTTTTGCCATTAAGGATAATATTGGCTGTGGGCTTTTCATAAATAGCTGTAACTATCTTGAGGAAGGTTCCCTCTAATCCTATTTTGCTAAGTGTTTTCAACATGAAAGGGTGTTGGATTTTGTCAAATGCCTTCTCTGCATCGACTGATATGATGATGTGGTTTTTGTCTTTCTTGTTGTTGATATGATGTATGACGTTGATTGATTTGTGTATGTTGAACCAACCTTGCATTCCTGGGATGAAACCCACTTGGTCATGTTGTATGATCTTTTTGATAAAGTGCTGAATTCGGTTTGCTAAAATATTGTTTAGAATCTTTGCATCTATGTTAATTAGTGAGATTAGTCTGTAGTTTTCTTTCTTGGTGGTGTCTTTGCCATCTTTGGGAATGAGTGAAATATTAGCCTCATAAAAGGAGTTGGGGAGGATTCCTGTTTCTTCAATGGTTTGGAAGAGCCTGTGGAAAAGTAATAGTAAGTCTTCTCGGAATGTTCGATAGAATTCACCTGTAAATTTATCTGTACCTGGACATTTGTTCTTAGGGAGTTTCTTAATTACATCTTCAATTTCCTCTGAAGTGATTGGTCTCTTTAGGCTTTCTAGGTCTTCCTTATCCAGTCTCGGAAGAGGGTATTTTTCCAGGAATCTGTCGATTTCTACTGGGTTCTCTAGCCTAACTGAGTATAGTTGTTCAAATATGATCTCATGATATGTTCTATTTCTTGGGGTTCTGTTGTAATCTTTCCCCTTTCATTTGTGATCCTACTGATTTGGGTGTTTTCCCTCTTTTTTTTTTGCTGAGTTTTGCCAGTGGTTTGTCTATTTTGTTTATTTTTTTTTAAAAACCAACTCCTTTTCTCTTGATTTTTTGTATTGTTTTCTTAGTTTCTGTTGTTTATATCTGCTCTAGTTTTTATTATTTCTTGCCTTCTGGTTGTGGTTGGATTTCTTTGCTGCTGTTGTTCCAATTCCTTGAGGTGATCCTTTAAACTGTTGGTTTTGTCATTTTCCTATTTCTTGACATAGGCTTGTATTGCTATGAGTTTTGCTTTTGCTTTTGCTGTGTCCCACATATTTTGACAGGTTGTCTCTTCATTATCATTTGTCTCAAGGAATCTTTTTATTTTTTCCTTGATTTACTCTTTGATCCAGCTCTTGTTGAGCATCATGTTGTTTAATCTCCAGGTATTAGTTTTTCTCCTTTGCTTCTTCTTGTAGTCAATTTTGACCTCTGTTGCATAGTGATCTGATAGGGAACTTCTAATGATCCTTACATTTGTGATATTATATAGGTTTGATTTGTATCCTAGGACATGGTCTATTCTGGAGAAGGTTCAATGTGGGCTTGAGAAGAATGTGTATTCTGTTCTGGGGATGGAGGGTCCTATAAAAGTCTATTTGCCCTAGATCTTCTAATTTTTTATTTAGAGCTCTTATTTCTTTGCTGTTTTTCTGTTTGGTGGATCTGTCCAGTGGTGATAGTGGAGTATTAAGATCTACAATTATCATATTTCCCTTCATGTGTTTCTCCAGGTTTGCAAGCAGTTGCCTCACATATTTTGCTGGCTCTACATTAGGTGCATAAATATTGACCAGGGTTAGTACTTGTTGGTCTCGTGTTCCCCTGATCAGTAAGTAGTGTCCCTTTTTGTCCCTGATCACTTTTTTGAGGTTGAATGGAATTTTGTCTGATATAAGAATGGCTGTCCCTTCTCATTTTTGTTTTCTATTAGCCTGAATAATTAATTTTCATCCTTTTATTCCGAGCCTGTGCTTGTCCTGTAGTTGTAGGAGTGTTTCTTGCAGGCAGCAGAAGTCTGGTTTATGTTTTCTAAGCCAGTTCTCTACTATGTGTCTCTTAATGGGAGAGTTTAGTCCAGTAACATTTAGGGAGATTATTGACAGAGAGGACTGTTGTGCAGTTGTGTTGTGTAGGGTGGTTGTTGTTACAATCAGGGGTTTGGATTGTGTAATTTGTCTCTGAGTAGGTCATTTAGGAGTGGGTTTTTTTTTTTTTGCGCAAATAATGCAAGCTCATTTTTGTTTAAGAATGTTTTAATTCTGCCCTCTCATACGAATGAGAGTTTTGCTGGATATTGGACCCTAGGTTGGAATTTTCTTTCATTCAGGCATTTAAATATGTCATAACACTGTCTTCTTGCTTCAATTATTTCAAATGGGAGATCTGGTTTGATTCTAATGTCCTTTACTTTATATTTGAGGTTTTTTCTTCCTTATTTCTTTAAGGAGATCATCTTTCTCTTTGTTTTTTGCCATTTAGATTATTATATGTCTTGGTGTTGGTTTGTTAGGGTCTATTTTATTAGGGACTCTCTTCACTTCCTGGATTTGCACTGAATCATTTTTCCAGAGGGTGAGAAAGTTTTCTGTTAATATTTCCCTGACTACTTGGGGAAGTGGCCGAGTGGCAGGCACACTCACCCTGCCTGCAGTTGGGTAGGGGGCCCCTCGATTCAGGCGCAGGACTTAGGCAGAGTGTGGGAGTCTGGCGTCCATGTGGGGAGGTGGCACTCGCCCTGCCTGCAGTTGGGTCGGGGTCCTTCTACAAACACTTTTGTAGTTGGCTTTTAGTTATAAAAATGAACACCCCCTTTCACTAGTGCAATAGTCCCACCACCAATGTCTGTCATTTCAATCCTTCCCCTGCCCCTGCCTGTATTCGAGTCAGGTATTCTTTTTCTCTCATTCACTACCATTGTCATGAAAGTTGTCATTGTAGTTTTTTATCTAACTGCACTTAACCACTCTCTGTGGTAAGCTTCATATCTTTGGCTGGTCATTCTGGCCCTCATCTATATTATCTCTGTTTATTATTACAATAATATCTTTTATTTTTCTTAAATTTCATAAATGATTGAGACTATTCTGTGTCTTTCTCCCTCTGACTTATTTTACTCAGATTAATAGTTTTCATGTACATCATGTATAGGAAAATTTCATGATACCACTCCTAGGAATATATCTTAGGATTACAAAAACAATAGAAAAATGCATTCTGCATACTGCTTGCAATAGCCAAAATCTGAAAACAACCCAGAAGCCTGAAAACATATGAGTAGCTAAGGAACCTGTGGTACATATACACATGGAATACTATGCAGCCGTCAGAATAAAGGAGCCAGATCTTTTTCTAAACTTTGAATGTTAATGTTTCATTTAGCTTTGAATTTTTTTTTAAATATGGAACGCTTCATGAATTTGCGTGTCATCCTTGCGCAGGGGCCTTGCTAATCTTCTCTGTATCGTTCCAATTTTAGTATATGTGCTGCTGAAGCGAGCACTAGTTTTGAATTTTTTAAATTATTTTTAACTCATATTCTTTGAAAATTGTAAGAATTTGTAACATTCATTGTGTTCGATTTAACAGGATTTCTTCTCATTGAGAGGAATTCTACTGTTTATATTTGGTCACCAGCCTAACTCACTTTCAATAAGTAATATTCTTGAGCTTTTTTTTCAGGGGTTTGGTCCTGGCTCTGCACTCAGAAATTGCTCCTGGCTTGGGTCCATCCTAGGTTCATTTAATAGTCATGATATGTTCAGACTATAAACTTATATAAGGGAGATTTCACTTAACATCTCCTCAAGTCTTCCAATAAAAAAAATGCAGATATTTGTAGTGTACTTAATATTTGACATTTTAATCTTACCTTCTATGAATATTTTACTTTTTTTCAGGAGGTCGTCACACCCAGTGGGGCATAGAGGTTACTCCTTCCTGGATCTTTGCTCAGAAATCACTCCTGGCAGGCTCTGGGGACCATATGGGATGTCAAGAATCAACAAGGGAAATGCCCTACCATTGTGCTATTTCTCCAGCTCGTATTGATATTTTATAACATATTTCTTTTAGATATATATCATTATTAGTTATCCTCAAGTTTTGGATTTCATATAGTTATTAAAATAGTTTTTAATAAATGGAACCTCAGGGCCAAAAAAAAATAATTTAGCTTTGGAACTCATTCCTACCATTTTGTTTTGCTTTATCTTGACTTCTAAAAATGCAAATTTTTGGCCTGGGAGGCTAGAAATAAGAATACCATGAAAGAGGGTAAGATGATAGGAAAAGGATGCAGCCAGATTAGCCTATGTTTATTGGTCATCATCATTGGCATTTTAGTGATGTTGATGTGAGCTATCAATTTACGTCAAAAGGAAACACTATTGTAAGCATGTGAAACATAATTAATTTTTAAATAATTTTGCTAAGAGGAATAAAAATAAAAGTATTTATATTCTTGTCAGGTCATTAATTTAGCTATTACTTTAATAATCAGTTTTCATTGCTTATTTTATTTATTTACTGTGGTAACTGTACTTGGCAAGGTTCAGAGGGTCATGCGATGCCAAAATTAAAAGCAAGGTTTAAGTTGCTAGCATGTATTTGAGCTATCATGAAGTCACATAACAGTCATAGAAACACTATTTAGTAAGAACATGTGCATTCCACTTTTTGTTATGGTTCTGAAAACCAAGTGATTTCCTCAAATTTTTCAGGGTAGTAGAAAATTGGAGATTTGTGAGCCTTTCCTATTTCATTATATAAGTATGAGTGCAAAGGGTAAAAAATTTAGGAGTTTTAACACGATCTATAAAGATTAGTACATAAAAAATCATGTGGGTATGAAAGTATTCATATATGTATACACATATAAATACACATTATGTAAACATATAATCACAGGTTAGGTATCTGAAAAAATTTTCAGGAAAGCTTTGAAATCTAATACTAAATCATGTATGTTGTTAATATCGTGATGAAGAGTTTAGGGAAAGTCTGACAAGTGAATTAATGATACAGATTAGTTGAGGGAGCACGGAGTAGTCCATGCTAGCCAGTAATAATCCAATGATCATTGAGTGTGGCAATATAGGTCTCTGTTTTTCAGTGCTCTGGCACATAATATCTGGGTATGTATATTAGGAACTTTAAGATGGGATAAGTTTTAAGAAAAACATATAGATCTTAGCAACTTGTCCTTATTGACCATTGCTCTGCCAGCAAAATCTAGAACCATCAATTGTGTGACTAACTAGTTACTTTTCAAAGAATCTTTACTTTACCAACACCAATATATATGTTCTTCCTTTTTCTTCTTTATTTCACTGCATAGAGCAGGTTTTTAAGCTGCATCTGTGGGCTGCTAGGAAGGCTATTTGGGACAAGGTCTGAGCAAATGTATTGGTAGCCTGCACCATATTCCCTTACTCAAGCAAAACTGCTTCATTATTTTTAATAGATTTGAGATGCCATACACTGTTTTTTTTTAAGTCTTGTGCTAAAATTATTTTTAAAACATCTGTGCTAGAAGATGGTAAGTAGAAATGGGTTAATCAGATAAAGTAAACATGATTGATTTTAGCACTTAAAGTTTAAGGGGATTATTAAAATAATTTTCAAATTTCCAAGATGCCTGAGTCACACCCTGCAAACAGCCATATATATTGCCTAAAATAAGACTGGTTGATGCTGAAGCAGACAGTTTGTATTCCTTGATTTAGCTTTTAAACTTCATTTTTGTTCAGTTTTCTAGCTCTACTCCAAATTTGTAGTAGCAAAACACCTTGCTTCTTTCAATTCCAAACGTAGTTTTCCCTCTGGGACTTGATTCCAGTACAGATAAGTCTTCAAAGATTATTTTGATAAGTTTAAAATAAATATTTTTTACTGACTGGCTAGATATCATAGCAAACTTTATAAAGAAGTTATAAACTACATCTTTATATATCTACATCTCTTTCTATATCTATCTGCATATCTATAAGTAGACCTCTGTCTCTTCCTCATCACATTCCCTATACCAATATCTATCTTATTTCTCTACTTAAATATATACACCTAGATTATATTCCAACATAATATGATACATATCTATCATCATATATCATCCATCAATATACATACATAACTATCCATTCATCATCTATTCTTTCAACTAGATATTTTAGCTTCTGTATTTTCTTTTCCAGGAGTCACCATTAGAGTCTAACATACATATTCCTTTGCAGAGGCATTCCCATGTATACAAGCAAATAAATATATGTACTTAATTCTCTTTTTGACAAATATGAAATATATTTCTTTGTACTTGGCCTCTGTTCTGAAGGTTATTCTTTATGTATTTATAATGATCTCCCTCTTTCTTCTTTAAAACAAGCTTTGCTATTATATAGAAGTACCATCTCTTACTCAGCCCTAATCTTTAGTATGTTGTCTGTGGTGTGCTATTATAAACAATACAGAAATGAATATATGTGCATATTTATGCATGCACACCCTTAGAATAAATTCCTAGAAGTAGAATTGCTCTTTCTGCATCAAATTTCCATAGATATTGCCAAAGTGTTTCTACAAATAGAGTACCATTTGCATTCCCAGAAAAATGAGTGTTTATTCACCATACCTTTACCAGCATATGCATTTGCAAACATTTTAATATTTTCTAATAGAATAGACCTATTTTGTTATAATTTTAATTTATCTTAATATAAATTGAGCTTGAATTTGAAAATATTTGCAGATGCTTAAGATCCATTAATATTCACATTTCTCAGTATATTCTGCATGAATAAAAATATTCTATATACATTATTTGCCCATTTAACTTGTGTAGCTAATATTTATGATTACTGCCTTATAGAAAATGTTAACTATTGGGAAAATTAATCCATCTCCTTTGTTTCAGTAGTACGTACTATTAGGTTTTTATTTTTGTAATATTCTACATGATTTTTTACTTATATAATTGTAATCATGATTTTTTTCTTTTACTTATGTTTTACTGCATAATAAAAAGTACTTTTTCATTTCAAAATAAAACAACTTTTCCAATTTCTTCTTGAATTACAGATTTTACTTTTCACATTAAGTTATCGATGAATCTAAAATTTGTTTTTATTGTATTTATTAAGAGAATATATTTTCATTTGGCTAAACATTTTTCCCAAATCATCATCTATTTCACAATATGTGATTTTAAAACTTCAAATATTAATTTTATCATAAAAATAAATTTCCTTTATTTCTGAATTTTGGTACTTCTTCTCAATTTGAGATTACCCATTTCATCTATTTAATAATGTGTTAATGTATTAGTTTTAAATAAAAGATGTTGTTTACCTTGAAGACACCAATATTCTAGTGAGTTTGTTTTATTAAACACACAAAAGAAATGCATATATTTTTAAGTCTCTTTTTAGTCTCTCAATATCATCTGAAATTTTTTGACTGGGGGAGACTTGTCCAACTTTTCAAAAGTAAGTCATGGTACTTGTTCATTTAAAGAAAACTGATTTAGCAAATGTGATCTAATTGAATCTTTAGTTGCACTTTTTGTTTCTATTGTTATACTTTCCAGTTTGCATCTTCAGGTAGAAATTTGGGTTGAAGTGTAGGTTTGAGTGTGGGGGCAGGACAGGTGGTACATCAGGCAGGGCTACCCTTGCACCTGGCCTACTCCCTTTCTATTCTTGGAACCCCTTAACCGTTTTCAAGTCTAGTCTGTCCAAGTTTTGTAACAGTAACTGAGATTTGTGATAGATCTCAATTTTGTGCACCAGATTTTTAAGTTTTTCTTTTTTTTCCTTTTTTTTCAATTGATTGTGGATATATATTTATAATTTTCTTCTTTCAAGAGAAGTGGAGATATTTATATATGATTTGTTTATGCTACATAATGTTCTATATTATAACTTTCAATTTTGTATTGCTTTTTATTTTTTTAAATATCTTTATTTGAACACCTTGATTACAAACATAATTATGGTTGGGTTTCAGTCATGTAAAGAACACCCACCTTCACCAGTGCAACATTCCCATCACCAATGTCCCTAATCTCCCTAATGGAACTAACTCTCTGTGAAATGATCCAACTGCCACACATCTATGAAAATATCCTTTTATATACTTAAAGACACAGTTAAGTCAATGCATGTCCAGGCTTTGACCAAAAAAAAACAAAACAAAACACCTAGATAGATACATGACAGCTATTTTTTGAATTATTGCTGGCTATTTGTATCTTTGCTAAAACTTCTTCTAATGCTTAATTACACTGTTCAACACCATGTAGCTTTAAGTATGCTCCATATTGGTGCCAGGAATATCTTGCCATAATTTTCGTGGTCCATGTAAGAAAGGTCTAACTGCAGCTGACCCCTAAAGCATGCCCATGTTTTATTTGCATTTAATGTATTTAAGTACAGTATTGCGTTTTATTTTTACTTTCTATCTACAAAGTTATTGTGAACATTTCATTGACTATTAAAGTAGTGATCCTAAGGAAGAGATTGGAAAGATAGATAAAAAGAATTTCATTGTGGGGGTCTACTCTATTTGAACTGTTCAAAAGAGAAAAATGAGGTTCAACATTGTTCAGTAACAGCTCACTATTCCATGACAGCTCTTCAATTAAAAGCTAACCCTACACACACACACACACACACACACACACACACACACACACACACACACACACACACACACAAATCTCTCCTTTTATTCAAAAAAAATAATAGAACTTATCACAATCAGGAGATCCAGAATTTATCTATGAATAAATATTTTGGTTCTCATAGAAAGATATCTCAATATAAAGAAATCTGAATAAAACTTTGATGATTTCTTAAATAATTACTAAGAAAAATGATCTTAGATTTACTTAGAAATAGGCAAAAAAACAATATTGAGTGTTCGATGTGGGTTGACAAGATTGTCACTTTCTTTTTTGGGGGGCACACCCATTTGATTCTCAGGGGTTACTCCTGGCTAAGTGCTCAGAAATTGCCCCTGGCTTGAGGGGACCATATGGGACACCAGGGGATCGAACCGCGGTCCTTCCTTAGCTAGTGCTTGCAAGGCAGACACCTTACCTCTAGCGCCACCTCTCTGGCCTTTCTTTCCTTCTTTCTTTCCTTCCTTCCTTCTTTCTTTCTTTCTTTCTTTCTTTCTTTCTTTCTTTCTTTCTTTCTTTCTTTCTTTCTTTCTTTCTTTCTTTCTTTCTTTTCTTTCTTTCTTTCTTTCTTTCTTCTTTCTTTTCTTTTCTTTCTTTCTTTCTTTCTTTCTTTCTTTCTTTCTTTTCTTTCTTTTTCTTCTTTTCTTTCTTTCTTTTCTTTCTTTCTTTCTTTCTTCTCTTTCTTTCTTTTTCTTTCTTTCTCTTTCTTCTTCTTTCTTTCTTTCTTCTTTCCTTTCTTTCCTTTCTTCTTTCCTTCCTTCCTTCTTCTTTCCTTCCTTCCTTTCTTTCCTTTTCTTCTTCTTTCTTCTTTCTTCTCTTTCTTCTTCTTTCTTTCTTCTTTCTTTTCTTTCTTTCTTTCTTTCTTTTCTTTCTTTCTTTCTTTCTTTCTTTCTTTCTTCTTTCTTTCTTTCTTTCTTCTTTCTTTCTTTCTTCTTCTTTCTTCTTTCTTCCTTCCTTCCTTCCTTCCCTTCCCTTCCTTCCTTCCTTCCTTCCTTCCTTCCTTCCTTCCTTCCTTCCTTCCTTCCTTCCTTCCTTCCTTCCTTCCTTCCTTCCTTCTTTCTTTCTTTTAAATAAATTGTATTGTGACCAAAGTGAATAACAAATCTTTTACAGTAATATTTAAGGTACATAGTGACAATGAATCAGGGCCATTCTCACCACAGAGTCCTCGCTCCACTTCTTTTTCCAGCATGTGTTCCATATCTCTGTCCTTTGCCACCCAGAGTGCTAGTATAACTGTTCCACCTGTGTATAGCTTGTTGTAGAAAGGCTATCGATTCTGTTGTTTGTTGACTTTGGGTTTGGTGTTTAATCTGATCATTTTCTCTCTTAACTATAATTTTTACAAATATCTTATACTGGAAAAGCTATATGGCAAACAAATTTGTCTGTGGAAAGGAAAACTTTACATTTTGTGGTTTATTGTTTCCTTAAGCTTTAAACCCTTATGTACGAAGTTAATTATTTTTCTAATATTCCTTTCTTATGGATATCAATTTCTTTTATTCTCACTTTAATCTAAATATCTTACTATTCTTTTATTTCAATGTTTACTTATATACATGCATATGTGTTTACCACAATAATTATGCTCTTAAATTTTATACCTTAATAAAGACAAGTAGTCATTGATTTATTGGATCAACCTTTATTATGGAACCAATCTTTAGTTTGAAAGCAGTACCAAGAGAGGGCCAGATTGCATCCTTCTGGAAATGAAACCTTGTAGTATTATTTTAGTCAGACTTTTTAGTTAGTTTAAATGATCATAGACATCAAGAATTGCCTATTGTTAACTCCCAGTAGGAAGAAAGAACAGGGTATTTAATGTCTGTTTTTGCAAGTATAAACCACTTCTATAGTGAAACGTTCCTTTATGAATGCTTCTTCCCTTATCTAAATTGTTACAATTTTCTCTTCCTGTTAATAGAAAAATTAGGTAGTCTCTGAGATATTCATTATGTCTTTTCATAAATAATATATATAAATTAACTTAAATGTTCATGTAAATATTTATTGCATAAAATATCTCTTGGAGTAATATCTCCTCCTTAATTTACAATTCAAAAACATACTAAAGTCAGTTTTTGGTGTACTGTCTTCACATTAGTTCTCTCTTATAAACTTTATAATTTACCTTGGTTCTCTTTCTCTTGCATGATGAATGCCAACACATCAAAGTATAACGACGTTCTTCTACAGTAATTGTAGACTCAATTAGTATGGCTATCACAAAAACATTTAAAATCCTTTCAAGTCATTTATACTATTTATTTTAAAGTACCCAATTTTTATTTTTCTGACCCGTAACAAAGATATTACTCCATTTCAATCTGTCAAATTCTGACTTTCAGTAATTGCCATGTATATGGTGCAATATATTTGTAGGGATGATATTAGTATTGTGTGTACTTCTGGGAACCAAGAGGATCCCTGAGTGCCAAATCATTATAAAACAATATACAACACAGCTTCCAGCATAACACCACACCAATTTCCTTTGTTTTGCCCCTTTCCAAACATTGTACCTTTACTAATAATTGGTATTTTCATTTGTTCTGCTATTTTTTACTCACAATTTTAATAATAACACCTTTCTATTTAAACTAAGAATGTTTTACCATAGCAACGTCCAGCTCTCTTCCCCCACCCAGTCATTGAACAATCTGTACTTCCTATCCTTCCCTGTTCATCCATCCATTCTTCTCACCCAATTAGAATTTACTATTTTTGGTCACTTTTGATTGCATGCACCTTTTCTACCTAATTAACACCTCTGATGCCTCCTGCATGATTAGGCAGCTCTAACTTTTTCTGTGTTAATAATAAGCAGTTAAGATATTTGGTACTATAAAGTGGACCCAGAGAGATAGAACAGTGATTGAGATAATTCATTTGCCTGTGGTTGATCCAAGTCTAAAATTTAGCACGGGATTCAGTTCCCTGAGTATGATCAGGAATATTTTCTGAGTAAAGAACCACGAATATTCCCTGATAACCTCAAGGCTTGTCAGCTCACCCTTCAAAATAAAATAAATTTGCTACTATAAGATATATCCAATATTCTGATATTGGATTTATTTAATTAGCTTTTATTTGTTTAGCTTTTATATGTGACTACATGAAATAAACTAATTCCACAGGTGGCCATATGTTCCCTCATTGAGGAACTGACTTAAAAGAAGCCTATGATCTCAGACTTTTTCTTATTGACAAAAGTTTTAGAAGCATTTCCTTTTGTTGACTATTATTAGTATCTATAATGCTTTGTAAGCTATAATGTGCTACACTATTATACAAATATTAATGACAAATACTGCACTTGAATGAGTTTTTAAAAACATAATTAGAAAGTACTTATATATGACACTTTTACAATATATTTGAATTCTTCTGGGCTGTTGGTGACCCTAATAATTTAAAGAAATCATCAGACTGGTGTATTGTAGTTAATTTTTTGTCTTTCATAAAAGTAAAAACAAATAATTACATCTACTGAAATTTTTTAGAAGTAGGACAATAAAATTACACATATAATAGTTACTAATCCTCCCATGGAAATAGTCAAATTTATATTTGAAATATTCTTAAGAAGTTTCAGCATTTTATCTTTTATTATATAGCAAAACTTTGAGTCATGTTATTCATTCATGTCCATAAGCCATATTGTGATTTCTTACTAAAGCAAACACAGGTTATTGACATTCTGATTTTATCTACTTCTGACATGTTTACTAACATGACAATACTCTAACCAGAAACAGAGGCACAATTGTCACAATTTACATTTAATTCTGATGAGTTATTTTGTTTTTTTATTTAAATCTGCCTTTAAATAGTAATATATCAATCACAAAAGTACAACTTATATTAAGAATTTATAATATTTAACTTGCTTGCTTGTTATTATACTTTTAAGGTCTATATAAGTATAATAAAAGCCCGAATATGAGTGCTTTTATTATTATTATTATTATTAACTTCCCTCTTTCCTTCAATTTCATCCTCTTCCCTTTACCTCTTCCCATTGTCTCCTTTCCTGCACCCTTTCTTCCCTTCCACAATTACTTCTCCTCCCCTCTCTACCCTTACCCTCTTTCTTTTTTCTTCCTTTCCCTTCTCTTCCTTTTCCCATCTACCCCCTTTTCCCTTCTTTCCCTTTTCTTCAGTCCATTTCTCCTCTCCCCTCTGTCCCTTATTTCCCTTAATTTTCCTTCCCCCTTCCCTTTTCCCTTTCCTCCGCTCCATTTTCCTTCATTCTCCTAACTTCTTTTTCTTTTCTTTTTTCTTCCCCCCTTCCCTCCCCTGCCCTTCTTTTTCTTCATTTTCATTCCTCCATGATTGACTATATATGCTTCAATTTTAGTCATATGTGCTAAGAGATACCATTAACACTGATACATGCAGATATAAGGTACAGAATGTTTTTATTTTTTTTGGGGGGGGCTATATAACCATAACTATAGATGGAAGGAAGACAAGAGAGTAGATGCTTGGAAGACGGATATTACAGTACCTGGTTGTAGTGACTACTCACCATAGATCATGTAATTTATATTTGTCTTTACACATAATTTGAATATAATTTCAGCATAATTTTTTATGTTATTTTCTTCTCTGATTAGATTGCTTCTGTCTAGTCAATGAGACTCTGAGTTTCATAGCAGCATACATTCCTTTGTTTCCTTTACACAAACAATACATGGGAATAGGCAGATAATAAATATGTGCTAAATGTATGGTGAATTGGTCTAAATTACTATCAAGGAGATTATTTTCCTGTATCAGGAAGCAGTATATCTTTTTCAAATTTTCCCCTTTCTGCACTAAGCAGAGATATTCAAGATCCGTAGTGATTTAGAGCCTGTTCAAATTGTTTGACTTTGAATTTATCATTTAGTTTTGGGCTTTGCTTTAAAGAAAAAAATTACATTTGGAACACATCCTTTGTGCTGCATGCATAACTAAAATTTTAAGAGGTAGTCATTTGCATTTGGATTTTGTCAACTTAATTAAAATATTAATTTGTATGAGTTTATTTTTGCAGGCCAATTTCAGATTGCATATGCAGGTAATATCATGGTTTTACCAAACCATGTGAAGTCATAGAGTAATATTATTAGATATTGTAAATTCTTGGAATAGGGAAATGTGCATATTTTAGAAAAAAACAAATTATTGAATCTCTGTTTGATTTTTTCTTTTCTCCTTTTATCTATAAATCAGTTTGTGTCTGTGTGAACTTACATAGTGAATATAAATAAATGGTAGAATATATTTACATAATCATACATAACCAGATACCTTCAGCTATGCCATTATATAGTTGCAAAAATACAACTTTTAACTGATCTTTCCTTTATTTTTCTTGCGTTGACCTATCTTTATTTCTTTCCTGAATCTTATTGATCAGCTATTACATTTATACTTATCTAGGTCCTGTTGAAACAACAACCAGATTAAACAAGAGGATCAAAAGAGGTGAAATTATTTATATAAACAGAATAATCAGAGATTATTTTCCAACTTTAACTGAAGTGGGAGATTGTCCAGAAAAGAATAGCAATGCTTCCTAATTTTTTCTCCTAAATATATAGTTTTTGGTTTTTCGGGCCACACCCATTTGATGCTCAGGGGTTACTCCTGGCTAAGGGCTCAGAAATTGCCCCTGGCTTGAGGGGACCATATGGGACGCTGGGGGATCCAACCGTGGTCCTTCCTTGGCTAGTGCTTGCAAGGCAGATACCTTACCTCTAGCACCACCTCGCCATCCCCAGTCTTTCTCCTAAATTTTTAAGTGCTATGCTCCCTGGATCCTTATTTCCTAATCATTTTCTCTTTTCCATGCTAAGAACACATCTCAGTGCCATCACATGTACTATGATCTTGGTCTCATTTGCTTTCCTCCTCCAACACTGCTCTTCTCATATGTTTAACTCCAACCCATATTTATCCACTCACTATAAATATCTTTTGAGTAAATGTTTTTAATGCATGAATTTATGTTAGGACATTGTGTTCTTGTATATTTTAGTTAGCCTTCATTGTTTTGATATTATGATTTATAGTGAAATGCTTATCTGTATATTTGTTTATCTGGTACCTGCAATTTATATGGCAACAACCAGAAAATACCTGTTTATTGATAACTAAATATTCGAGCACAGAAATGTTCTTTTAGAATAGGCACCTAATATTTATGTGCTTCAAAAATATAATGTAGTATTTAGAAATAAATCCATGACTCTGACCACAGAATTAAGACAATCAAAGTTTGAAAAATAAAAATTAAAGAACAGAGAGGTCTAAGAGATTGTACACTCTAGGCACAAAGATAAGAGTAACACTGATCACCACTGGGTGTGAGCACCAAAGTAGTAAAACAAAAAAACCAAGAACTAAAGAGTAAACTTTGGGGAGGACATCCAATGGACTTTGGTAGAGGAACATTAGAAATTTGGTGGTGGTGAATGTGATGCATTATAACATATTTAGAAGAGACAAATAAGTGAATTTATACTCCTAAAATATTTATCATATTTTAAAGCAGCATATATATATATAAAGTCAGTTTTATATGAATAGTCATTTGAGGTTACCATTATGTATGTTCCAAAGATGAGTTCCATGAAGATTTCCCTTGCCTTTATGTGTCTTGTGCTCCAACCAACAAAGATGAAAGCTGTTTTCTTTTCACTTGAATCTGGATTCACCTTAAGATTTGGTTTGGCTACTAAAGTACTGAGGTGTACTTCTTTTTTGAAAGTTTGGCATCATCCTCTTGTCTTCTGGAAACTGCCATAATATGAAAGAAAAATAAAAAGGAAGGGCCACTACACGATAAGAAATTACACAAAATGAGACACAGAAACAGAGGAAGAAAACACATGGAAGTGATATAAAGCATCAGAAAGGTTTTCTTAGAACTTCCATCTCTAACATGCTGCTAACTAATGCGGCAAAAAGATAGACACCTGAAAACACAAATGCTACAGAGACTTCTACTGAATTCTGTTTGAATGCTCAATAGTAATATTATAAGATATAATAATATGTGAATCTAAAGTATGGATGTTTTGTTATCAACAATGTAAATTTTAAGCTGTTTCACTAGCAATATTCCATGGACTCTTTGAAAGAAGAGATTTTTCAGAGAAGTTCATGCAAAATTAAAAATATTGCACAGGTAATAGATTTTAATAGTGTTACACATTTCAAAAAGTTATAGGCTTAAGCTTTATATTAAAAGTTATGTACATTTTACTTCTAGTTTTCCTAAACAACTGCAGTATTGGAAATAAGCATAAATGCATAAATGTTCAGTATTGTACAGACCACAATAAAAGATGATGGAATGATTTGTGATTGAACAGGGTGCAGAAGCCCTAGTTCATGGTACTATGAAAGAAAAAGAACATTGTCATCTCCAAGGTCTGCCATGAACTCTAAATAAGATCATGTACTTTTGCAGCCCTTTGTAATCATTAAAGAGCTATAGAGATGTTAGCAAATAATTATTGTGATATTTTATGATCTGACTCAGAACCCTTGAATTATTTAAAGGTTTACCCATTATGCAATTACCATTAACCTTTAGGGTGTGATGTTTGTGCCAATTCATTAGAATGAAAATAACACTATTTCAATTATGATTGTAGAGGAAATATATGCTATGAAGAAGAGAGAACTTATTAGTCTAATTTTAGAAATGGTTAAGCGAAATAGCACACTCTTTTATAAAGCCCAGAGCAAGTCATATAATCTTGAAGAACCAAACACCGGAATGGCTCCACTTTCTCCACTTCATTCCTTGGAATAATATTAATGGAGAGTTAGAAATGCTATGACTAAAATTATATTTTCACTACAACTGACATGTAGGACTATCAGTTAAAAAAAAGTGACTGAAAAGATATATCTTTGCTTAGAATTGAAGGAAGAAAGGTTAGGATCTAATATAAGGACTTGTAGCTGGAGTAATAGTACAGTGGGATGATGTAAACGTTGCACATGGCTGACTTGGCTTTGATCCCTGGCATCCTGGCATCCATGAGCTTGTAGGAATAATTTCAGGCATAGAACCACAAGAAACCCCTGAGTGCCAGCATGTGTTGCCCCCCAAAAATTAGATAAATAAAATAATACTAGGAGCTTAAAATTATTACTAGGATTGTAAAGCTTTGTATATAGAAAATTTGGAGAAAATTAAGAATAGTTGACAGGAGACAGTTTTGTTTTCTAATTTCATATTTGGCCAGATATCAGAACTCATCTTGTAAGCTAATTAGGTGAAATAATCAAACTTACACTGATATTATTCATTGGGATCAACTAACTTCATTTGAACTTCTTAAATCCTTCTGCTAAACCATTCACTTATCTTTTTTCCCTTAAAAATAGCATGCAAGTAATGCAATGCTAATCAATTGTGCAGATAACAAAACCAGAGAATTTAAAAATCGTTGCAGTTGACCTTGATGTTTTTTCCTGAAGATTTGTGGACTAAAATATAATGCCAGCAACTGTGATAGACTAACTAGACTTCCAGGATATGAATCTCTGTTGATTTTATACCCTGCAGTCATATATCATTTCAAAAACAAACTAATCTGACTACTCTTACTCCTGTCAATTCAATGAGTAGTTCATCTTCCTCCATAACATTAAAGGAGAGAAATCTTCTAGATGAGCAGAAAACAATTTAAACTCAGTGACACTTTAGAGAAGTAAAAAAATTGACTCTAAGACACTACAGCCCAGAGTTGAGGATAAAGCTGACATTAAAACAATAATCTCAAGGCAGCATTTATTTTCTAAGTATTAAATTTTATAAAAAAATTCTTAAAAATTAAATAATTAAAAGTAAATAGAAAAATAAACTAAATCTAAATTTTGTTTCTTATACTTTGGCTTGAGGTACAATACCATACTGGCCAATCTGGTCTTAGAGTGTCACAAATGTAAACCAACATGGTACTTTTCCACAGCTTTTTACTCATAAAGTGCATCTAAAATATGAAAATAAAAAATTTTGGGCTCAGCCATGAATGTTTTTATTTGTAACCAGGTAAATCACAGAACTAGAGGAACTTGAAGTATACTTAGAAACCACATTGTCTCTGAGTTATATTTGCATTCTTTATGGAGTTCATTGTTTTACAGAAAAAAAAACCCAAATCTATAAACCCAGCAATAAAATCACAGGCAAAAACAACTCATTACTTTTTATTTTGTATCCCTCATACATTTACTCCAGGAAAAATGGACAATAATTCAGTATGTTTAAGATTCAATATTTAAGAGATATTTTTACAATGCAGTTTGCATAGAAAGGATTCAGCCAACAAATTATGATACAAAATTTGCCAAGTCCATATAAAAATATATAACTCCCATGAAGTACTACCATTCCCTGAAGCAATCAGCAGGACTGAGTCTCAAAATATAACTTATGCTTAATTACACACAACACTGTTAATTCTTATTCACAATTATTTTTTTTATTTTTGAAGGTGCACAGTTACTTGCAAGGCTAATGCCCTACCTATTTGCTACCACTCCAGTCCCCCTTTTTTCTCAAATGTATAGCACAAATTTTACTCCAGTATCTATTCCCAATCTTTTAATGCTCTTGTCAAACCTTTAAAGTTTCATCACTGCTATTTTAATGCCTATTGTCTTCAAGATGTAAGTCTACTCAGAGAAATATTGTGGAAAAATAACTTTAATTTTCTACTTAAAACACTGGAAAGGAGGAAGGCTGAACACAAATGAAGGTAGTAGTGACCAAATCTTGCACAAAGTTTATTATTGGGAACATTTTCTTTATTGTTTGCTTTTTTGTTGATGTGTTACCAAACAGCAAAGATTGAGTTTTAATAGTACCATGATCTTAATCCTCACTTCCTGTTCACTTGTGTGTTTGCAGACTTTCACCCTATAGTTACAATCTTTTTGTTCTTGTTTTTGTTTTGTTTGTTTTGGGGGGCCACACCCTGTGATGCTCAGGGGTTACTCCTGGTTATGCACTCAGAAATTGCTCCTGGCTTGTGGGAACATAGGTGATGCAGAAGGATCAATCTGTGGTACGTCCTAGGCTAGCACTTGCAAGGCAGACTCCTTACCTAGTGTCACCACTCTGACCCCAAGAGTCGCAATTTTTTGAAACTCTTTGTTTTCTTAAAAATCACAATATCTCGGGGCCAGAACGGTGGCGCAAGCGGTAGGTCATTTGCCTTGCACATGCTAGCCTAGAACAGATGGTGGTTTGATCCCCAGCGTCCCATATGGTCCCCCAAGCCAGAAGGGATTTCTGAGCACATACCCAGGAGTAATCCCTGAGCATCACCAAGTGTTGACCCCCCAAAAAATTACAATATCTCAAATATTTGTATTTGTAGTCACAGTATATGCAGTGAAATATGAGGCTGAAATAGAGTTGTGATTGGGTAGTTGACATACAAATATTAAATTTTAAGTGTAAAATAACAAATTGTGACAAATAAAGTAGCTAATCCAGTTTCTATAGAACGTATGTTCAGGTATCTCATGACTTACAACTTACAACTTAGAAGGTTCTTACAACTTAGAAGGCTGCAAATAAGTTGATGGTCAGGCCATAATCTAATATAGAGGTTCAATTAGAAGAGAATATGTTTCCAAGTTAATGCTGATAGTAGAATCCATTTCCTTATGGTTGATTGACTACTAATCCAAGCTTTTCTTAAATATAGATAGAAGCTGTCACTGTGGCTTCTGCATTTTTACATTTTCCTTCCATGTGGCCACCATTCTCATAGATAGTAATCAGTTTTTATAGTCAGAATAAAGTTTATTAAAGCAGCTGAGAGTCTTACAAATGTATCTATATGCTTAAAAGCATATGAGACATATGAATATTGTAAGAACATATATAGTTACATGATATATATTAATGTTATTCAATTACTTTGACATGTACCATAGTCTACAAGGGAGGTCCATCAATCAAACGTTTCCATATTTTAATGATGAGAACAAATCAGAATTTGAACTCAAATGTAATGGCTGGGGAACATATAGGTTGATGTACATTAGAGATTTCATTAGAATATATCTACTAAAATAGTAAAACCATTCTTGCAGAGAGGTATCTAAACACTCTTTTTATAATGTGTTAATACTTATCTTTCAATTGCAGCTTTGAGGTTTTAGTTGTAATTCAAAACAAAAATAAAAAATACTCTGCCAAGTAGCTATTAAAAAACACAAAAGAATAAAAAACTTAGGAGTCTATAAAATTAATAAAATTATTCAAATAAGGCTCACAAGAGATTTGCGAACTGTTTATTTTTATGAAAGTTTTAGACCACACATCACATTTAGATATCTTTTTGTGAGCCTAAGAAATTAAAATTGAATCAATAATAAATAAATAATAAAAATAATAAAAAGGAAATCTACATTGTAAAAAATATAGCCAGTGAAGTGGAAGACAAGCTTGTGAATGACAGTTAAATGAAAACACAAGTATGCCTAATACAAGTATTCATCACTTCCAGGTAATCAAATGATAATTTCATCCCCAGTTTGATAAATTGATAAATATAGACTTAAATGTTTCACAAGAAGCTTAATATAATCATAAAATGAATTGAAATATATCTATAGAATATCATTTTCACAGAGAAAAACTGTTTCTGGTTTACATAATTCATAAAAATAAAATTGAAACAAGATCATAGAAAATAATATAATGTGTTGAAATAAGAAAATAAACCCTTCTCTGATAATCAGTTTGTGATTAATTTTCCTATTTAAAGAAAATGGTACTAAATAACATAAAATCTAAAACCTGGTTCCAGAAAATGTAATGAGTTTAATAATGAACCTATTTCAGGCTAGGGAAATTAGATGACACCTTCAGATAGAAAAATGTCAAATAAGTTGCAAATGCAGCACAAAACTATCACTATACCTTCCTCATTCTCCTTTCTAATGCTAGATATCATCATACAGTAGGGATTGGTGGGGCTGGAGAGATAGTACAATACAGAGAGACTAACTTTGAAGCACAGAGAAATTGTACAATGGATAGTACAATTGAAACAATTGACCTGGGTTCAATCCCCAGCAACATACTATGTAGTCACCCACACCTTTGTAAGAGGGATCCCTGTTTTCAAAACCAGGAATAAGCTCTGAGACCATTGGATGTGGCCCATAACAACAAACACACAAAAAGTATAAATTTTTAAAAATGGAGTCACTCTAATCAGACTATTGTTTATTTCTACTATGGCGAATCTACATCATAAGGCAAACATTTTTCATGAGTACAGTCTCTTTATTTTTTTTCTTAAAAGTTATTTTCTGAAATCGCTTTTAATAGTGCTCAATTCCTCTTAGATATTGGAGTTTCTGGGAGATCCTTGCATGCTTTCTCTCCAACTCTGAGGATACCATACCCACTGGATATCCTTAATTAATATTGACCAGTTACTATGAGTGATGGGCACACATTTACTCAGTATTAGTAACTTCCCCTTGAGTAACAATTGTCTCTTTGCCCCAAAATTAACTGGTCTGTCATTGCCTGCCAGTGTTGATATTTTATTGTTTCAGTGGCTTTCATTAGAGTGAATTTTTTTAAGAATATCATTATTTAAGCACCATGATTACAAACATGCTTGTAGTTAGAATGCTTTTTTAGGGGTGTGTGTGTGTGTGTGTGTGTGTGTGTGTGTGTGTGTGTGTGTGTGTGTGTGGTGATGTGGTGATGGTTGTGGTGGCAGGGGAAGCGGTATTAAGGGCTTATTACTGACTCTGAACTCAGTGGTGATTCCTAGTGGTGTTCAAGGGATCATATAGGCTTCTGGGGATCAAACCTGGTCAACTGCATGCAAGGCCAATGCCCAATCTATTATGGTCCCTAAAGCAGGTATAACCTTAAAGTCTGGGGAAATATGCTATTTATTCTCAAATTTCTCTTACCATACTTTACTCACTCTTATGGGTGTGTTTTTAGTGAGAGGAAAGATGGAAAAACCAAGTACACTTGGGTGAATTCTTGTCAACTTTGAAAATACTAGTGGTTTGTTTTGTTTTGTTTTGTTTTGTTTTCATTTTGTTTTTGGGTCACACTCAGCAGCGCTCAGAGGTTAATCCTGACTCTAAGCTCAGAAATAGCTCCTGGCAGGCTCGGGGGAATCATATGGGATGCCGGAATTCGAGCCACCATCCTTCCGCCTGAAAGACAAAATGCCCTACCTTCACGCTTTCTTTCTGACCTTGAAAATACTAGTGTTTTTTTCTTTTTCTTTTAATTTTTTAGTTTTAATTATAAGAACAAAGATGAAAAAAAAAAAAAAGAGGACAAGGTAAAGTTACAGTGGGAAGACAATCACCCATAAAAAGAATTCTTAGAAGAAATCCCCTTGCTGACACCTTAATTTTGAACTTTCAGCCAAAGCACATTAAGAAAAATAAAACAGAACCCTTGCACAACTACTTTGTCTCTCCAGTCCCCAGACTGTAGTACATTATAACATTTCTTATCAGTACACAAAGCAATCTAAAGCCAAAAATTTACGTAACTCCTTAAACATTGAAGGCATAGTATTTTTTACAGTTCCATGCACATGCGTATTAGTTTAAGTTAACCTCAAAAGTTTAAGTGGTTTTTTTTTTTTTTTTTTAAGGATTAGAGTCAAAGGAGCACAGTAAAAACAGTGACAGAGTGGCAATTATTGTTTGCATAGGCCCATTAAAATATGTGGAACATGGAAAAGAAAAGCCTTGGTCTAAATACAAGAAGACCCTACCCCTGAAGTTTCCTGGCATAAGACCAACTCTAGGCTCCAGGCATACTAGGTTGTCCAATCCAAGTCATTGTCTGTAGTGCCAATACTCTTTTATTTTTCACAGTCAATGTTGCTGGTGTCAGGTGTCTGTATTTAAGATCCTGGAATCTGCATATCCTACATTGAAGTCAGGATGATGTGGAGTGTCTTCTAGTTTCACCTCACAATTAAAGGGCAATGCAGAGAGTCCTGTCCTGTAAGCAGGTCGTTGTTGTAATACTAGTGATTTTTACAGCATGGTGGTTCATTTGTGTGACAGAGCAAGTGAAAATAAATTCTGGTATTGACCATGATTTATGCTTAGGTTTGTCTAGCTCTTGTGTTTTAAAATATATACAGGTTTCTCTTCTAGACTTTGTGGTTTTAATCAACTGCCTGAGAGAAGGTCCTTTTGTAGCCTATTTTTAAAATAAATTAATATCATTTTATTGTTGATATGTTATAATCATGTTATGACTAAGATTCATTTATGCTCCTAATAACCATTTGAGATATTGAATTGTTATTTTACCAGTTTTATCCTCTTAGTAATATTGTGCTAAGGGAATTGCTTGCAAGATAATTTATAAAGGCATGCTCCTAGGAAGAAGCTGTGGGAGAGTGAGAGAAGCGCAACTGATTAGAGATAAAAACACAGAAATTTGGGGTATTTACAAGAGAAGTGCATTGTGATCACAGGGGATGTCCTTTAACAGAGGTTACCTTTCATTTTGTTCCAAATTATTTGAGGACCTGACAGTTGTACCAGCAAATTATCATTTTTTAGTCCCCTCTTAAAAGAGATCTTCAATGGTTGAGAGAAATTTCTGCCAAAGGCTCATCTGTCATTCATCATCAAATGAGAGGAGAGTTATAGTTCTGAAACCATGGTCTGGGAATTGTATTACATTATATATTATAAATCTTAATGGCATAATTGAAATTAAAGAAATTTAATTCTCTCTCAATTTTACATGCCCACAAGAAATTAATCTTGTACTACCTAATTTAGATATTTTCTTTACAATGATAATTGCCTCTATTCTAAAATCAGATTTTGATAAAGGGGCACACAATTAAGAAATTTAATACATGTGAAAAGCACATATTTAAAAAAAGGAAATGGAGCAAAACAAGAAAATTTATCTAAGTAGAATAAATTTTAAGTAGGTCTTTCTAAAAAAAATTAAAGTTGAATAAAGATCTATATGAAGCAATAGTTAATAAAGAATAAAATAGCTCATGGAAAAGTATAGATTAACATACTTTAGAATAGTTAAATATAAGAAATTTATAATATAATTCATTATTAAGAATTGAAAGCATCTGTTTAGAGATGCTAAGATTTGATAAGATCTCTAATTTCATATGATTAGACTGCTAGATATATAACTTTTCTCAGTAAATAAGAAAAACATATTAAAATAAATTTATTATTTTATTTATATAATTCACTAAGCACTATTATCAGAGACAGAATCATTAGTCTTGGATAGTTTACCTCCTAAATGACATCTAACTTCTCAGACTTACATCACTGACTTTGCTATGCCTATCAACTCAAATATTTCTTTTAACTTTCCTAATTTTAATCAATTTTCTACCTGGAAATACTTACCTTAATAATTGAATTCAGACCTAGAGGTCCCAACAGTTCATATAATCAAGTAAGTTGTAATTACAAAAGACTATAAAATACATTTTTATTAGTAAATTAAAAATTGTCAATTCAAAATTAGTTTCATCCATCATATAAATGTGGTTTATTTAAACTGAATGGGCTTGTCATTTTATTTCAGTTTCATTGTTGCTTTGATTTTATTGTCATGGTGATGTTTACTTAATGATGTAAGGAACATGGTGTTGAAATGATGCATGCATAAAACTACCATTAATAGTATTCTAAATCACAAAACCCCATTAACAAGGAAAAACGCATTTGTAGGGTATTACATATTTAAGTAAAATTAAAATGAATTATTTAATAGTCACTTGTATGAGGATTTTCTAAAAGTTTCCTCTTCATAAACATTTGATGAATGCTATTATTTTTTCAGCATATACTCCTGGGAACTTCACATTACGCAATTATCAAGAGTTGAAACTTTCATATAGGATTATGGTGCTATACATTATTATAGATACAACTTTGTATCATAAAACTGTAACAAATATTTAAGTGCTAATTTGATAAGCATGTCATAAGCACAACACAGGATAATTTATATCAAGTGATTGCAGTCAAGAATAAAATGTAGCCAATATATTTTGCAAAAGAAGGGAGATGTTGCATAATTTATCATAGGAATAATGATTATGAAAGCTCAAAAGTATGAAGTAGTATACTGAATGATATTTTGTGCCTGTACTATTAAAAATGCAAGCTTTTATAAATCAAGTTTTTTCTGGTTTTTTGTGATATTAATAACACTGTAAAGAATTAAATTACACCATTTGTATTTTATACTTACATCAAAAATAAATTTAAAATAAGTCTTGCCAATGGTGGGCTTTAGGAATTAAAAATCTTCCATAAGAGATAAAATAAAAGTGAAACTGTCTACTTATTTTCAATTAATTTATATTTCCATATTCAAATTTATGCTAAAGTATTTAAAATATCATAGATAGTAGAGAGACTACAAAATTTCCTTGAGGGTCTGGAAAGTCAGAACAGCAGGGAAGGAAGGTATAGGCTTGTTCACAACCCCCTGTGTTTGATCCAGTGCTATACCAGTTTCTTAAGCAAAACCAAGTGTAATCCTTGATTATAGAGTGTGTTGATTGAGACTTGAGCATAACTGGTGGAGTAATAGGGAGACAGAAATGAACGTGAGCTATTTTTTATTTAATAAGACAGAAACCAGAACTCAAAACAATTTATATTATAAAATTTTGAGTTGCTATTTTGATAAGAAATGGACAATGTAAAAATGTTATTAAGACATACAAATGCACATCCCTATTATATTCCTAGAGTTTCTTAACAAATTATTATAAATGTGGTGGCACAAAATAATAGGCATTAGTTTTTTTCCTCACTTCTGGGTTTCAAAGTCTGAAAGCAAGGTGTTGAAAGTATTTTTACTTTGTGGTCACTGAGGGTGTATCTGTTCTATACTTTCTTTTACATTCTGGTATTGTCAGCAACCTCGGGAATTTTTAATCCATCACTCCAGTTTTTATTGTATTAGTTTTATTTTTCATTTGACTCAAACCTTTCTTTTTAAGACAAAGAAGACCTAGATTTGGGGCCCAATCCAATGTGATACCTTCAAGAGATCTTTAACCTAATTGTATCTAAGAATATCATTCCCAATTAAGGTCACATTCACTAGTGCAATGGAGTGAGGACAAACCTTTTCAAGGAGGGCACAATTCAACCCTCTATCATTCCAAACTAATAATCTTAATGGGTTTAAAATCATGCCATGAAATGAAATTTTAAAGAAACTGAGAATAGCCCACTTAGAGTACACAATACCTGGAACAAGAACAAGATACAATGCACCATGCTTGGAAAATAATGTTCAGGAGTGATATTATTTTATATTTGTACAGATATAATCTCTAAATGTCTGTTTTTAGCTACACATAGATACAGCTATGTAGGCTGACACACAGCTATTAGCCTATTAGCCCAAGTCAAAGAAAGGCATTCCCCCAAATTCCTCGTTAGGTAACCTGAGGAACCCTGTTCCCGGGGGTGGGGGTCAACATATTGATGTCATATTTAGTGCAGATACCCAGTCAGCATAGCCAACTACATGTAGCACAGAACCTGGACTCAAGCGAACTTCAGGACTCACCCTCCCAAGTAGCTGGGATTACAGTGCTCAGTGTAAGAATGTCTAAGAATTATCAAACTAAGTGTATATGCAGAAAGATTTTAATGGTTATGTTCAGAGAAGTATACAATATAAATAATTTTGTGATATGTATAAGACAAGATAACGAAAAAGCTAATTGTTTTGAGAATGATGTATATAATTTAAACTTAGATGCTATTACAGCCAACTTTTACTATGCCTGTGAAAAATAACAACTACTTTTTACAAGTTTTGATCTGGGGTTTCTGCTTTTGGCAGAGAAAAGAAAAATGAAACTTTTGTAACTTTTCTCATTTTTTTTGAACCAAATGGTGGAATATATTCAAAAGTGTGGTAAAAAAAAATGGCACAAGGTTATTACCCCAAGATAAAGGCATCCCCCCCAACTACCTTAAACATCTTTCTTTGGGGCCAGAGTGATAGCACAGTGGTAGGGCATTTGCCTTATAGTGGCTGCCTAGGATGGAGCTCAGTTTGATCCCTGGCATCCCAGATGATCCCCCAAGCCAGGAGCGATGGATCAATATCTGAGTGATTTCTGAGCATAGCCAGAAGTAATTCCGGAGTATCACTGGGTGTGCCCCAAAATGCAAAAAAAAACAAAAAAAAAAAACCTTCCTTTGATATGTTAAAACCCACTGGATTTGTACCTTTGTTTCACTCTTCTTCTCCTTCCCCTACCTCCTGGTAGATGGATATTGATATAGTAAAGAATTATATGAGAATAGGAATTGAAATTCTTAATATCCTTTATGTCAAAATAAACCAACAATTAAGCATGGGAGTCACTAAGACAGAGAAACCTGAATAACAATACAGAGAGCTATTTTGCATCTGTGCAAGTCAGTGTCATTGAACAATGCTATAAGAAGTCTCAAAAATATTACAAAACTGTCTCATTGTCTGGATTACTTTAAGAAAATACAATTTCTACCATCTGCCTAAGTCAAGGATGAGTTCTCTTTGAAAGGTAATTTAACTATCTTGAGTCACATTTTTTAATCTATCACATATAATTAAAGAATATAAGAGAAGACTCCATGTGTCAGGACTTCTGTTTCTCTTTGACTGGTATGTTGGGGGCTCTGAGCAGGACAGCTAGCCATAGGCCCCCTGGGCTGAACATTTAGTCCAGGGAATTGAGATCCCCCCATGCCAGACTGGCCTTCAGGGCCAGGCCTGGTAAATCAGGCCCTTGGGGGAGGGTGGGAGAGAGAAACTCCTCCCCTATGCATACACAAACTACAGAGGGAGGGGCTGGGCTCAGAAGTCTCCACATGCCAGGACTTCTGTTTCTCTTCAACTGGTATGTTGGGGGCTCTGATAAGGACAGCTAACCATAGGCCCCCTGGGCTGACCACTTAGTCCAGGGGACTGAGATCTCCCCACGCCAGACTGGCCTTCAGGGCCAGGCCTGGTAAATCATGCCCTGGGGGGAGGGTGGGGGAGAGATTCTCCTCCCCAGTGCATGCTGGACCCCTTTCAGGGGTTCTTTTCTTACTAGTGTTCATTTTCAAAAGCATGCGGGTGCGACAAATATACTTTTTAACATCTCCCAAAAGTGTTCTTAATTCTTGACTGTTTCTAGGAAAGGAAATGGAATGCCCTAGATTTGGAGGGTAACATTCAAATAGATCTCTAAAATCAGTTTATATGTAGACGTAACTTCCTATACTGTGGTCCTCTCTGACTGCCAAGCCTAATCCATAAATAATTCATCTATACAATGTATATAGCCCCTCTGACATATTGCCCCTCTCCCACACCAGAGCCCTTTCTACTCCCTCATCTCCCAACCCGCATTCATTATCTTCCCCTTAATTAACCCTCTTTACCCTCAGTTCTTAACTTGTTAGGCACCAAGACTGACCTCCTGCACCAACAGACCACCATCCAGCTCCTCAATGAAGGACACCCTCTCAATCCCCCATCTCATTACTTGCCGAGAAACCACAACCAATATGCCTGCTGACTCAAGCTTTGTGGCCCCTCTCACTTCCAACAATTCGTGGACTGTTGCATGATATCGGAAGCACCTTCAGCACAACTTCCAGCTCAAGGATACTACATGATTCCATAATGCCACAAATCATATCTCAAACTCAAGACCAAGGTCTGTGATACAAAAAAATTGTCTTGGCTTTCACTCCCCATAAGAATATCTCAAAAGACCTAATTGGGAGGCCTATATTGCCTTTGTAAGTTTAATACCTATATAATAATGCATATTAAGATGTGTATTCCTAAACATACAGGTAGCCTCCTCCATCACTTGTATTCTTCAAATACCGTCTTTTTCTTTTTTTAACTCAGTTTTATTTATTTGTTCTATTTTTTATATATACATATTTTCTCTATCTTCACCAGTTTTGGTGCTGCTTGGTACAAAAACCAAGAAAACGTCTTGCCTGGGATTAAAGCTCAGATCAAAACCAAACCTCAGTATCTGTGATCTGTCATCCTTCCCCAGAATAGCACCAGCAATACAATATGACACCATACATTTGTGTATAGGCACAGTAAAGAAAGGGGAAAACATAGACACAGAAACTACATCTTATCTTCTAAGAATAAGAACTGACACTTTTTATAACACAAGGGTGCCCCCCCATCCTGGACATATGTCATGTGGATTCAACTCAGTCTTCATGAGATTAAACAGTGTTAATTCACTCTCAAACCCCAGATCCCAGACGTAGAACTGATACAGCTCTCTGCAACAACACCAAGAATTAAGCTCCATTGGAAGATTTATAACGTTGCTCTGACACCAACTTGTACCAGTGTTAATATAACAACGAGGACAGCATGGAAATGACAACTTGACCTAAGACCAGGTTGTCCTATCACATCACCTAACACTAAGTTGAAATCAGAAGATATATTGTCTTTGAATTGTGAAAAATAAGACTAAGGTGTAGTTAGAGAACTACAGAAAACTGACTTTGACAACCGTGACTGGGCAAAGCTTACCTTGGGACCAATAAGGAAAACCCTGCCTTAGGCAGTAGCCCAGGACTCTTACAAAAATTAAGATTCCCCAGTAAAGAGGCCCAACTTTGACAACAGAGACTGAGCAGAATTTTTGGAACCATAATATCCTAGGGACTGAGATAAAACAGGGAGCACAAGACACAGAAGACTGAACACAACAACAAAGATGAAACAGAACCTCTAGAACTGTAAAGACTCTATCCTAGACCTTGTCCTATGACCTGTGCAATTACCAAGATTGCTAGCTACAGTGGCCTGATTTTCTCATCCACAACTGAGAGGAAAGTTTCCTGGCACCACAAAAAAAAAAAAAAAAAAAAAAAAAAACCTTGAATATATGATAATGAGTATATACGGGGCAAGTGGTTGTTCCCATGAAAGTATGCTTCAAGAGGGGAGAAACCATGAATAAAAAAAGGAGGGGGGTAACACCAAACCCTGCCACTCCAGCACTCCTTTTTCTTGTTTTGTCTGCTTTTAATATTATTTTCTTCCCCTCATGTGGATATTATTTGGTGATTTTTTTTTTTTTTTTGCTGGGTGCATTTTTCTTTTCTTTCTTTTCTCTTTTTTTCTTTTTTTTTTTTTTTTTTTTGGTAGTTGCTACCAAATTTTTTCTTCTCTTTTCCTTATCCCTTTTATCTCCAACAAAATCATATAACTTGTATCATTCAGCCTCATAAATTGAGGGGGGGAAATGATGATACCAGGACCAGTCGTATGAACATGTAGTGAAAATAAAAAATGATCAGACTTGAACACCAAACCCAAAGTCAGTGACAGTAGAATAGATACACAATCTACAACAAGCTGTAATGTGGAGACCAGTTACACTAGTATTCTGGGGGGGGGGGTAAAGGAGGGAGATATGGGATACATGCTGGGAACAGGGGTGGAGGGAGGACAATACTGGTGATGGGAATGCCCTTCATTCATTGTCACTATGTAACGTAAATAATTCTGTGAAAGACTTGTAATACACTTTGATCACAATAAAAATGTATTAAAAAAAGATTTTAGACAGGGCTTTTTCAAGGGTTGGTTCTGGGGCTTTTGGTTTCAGCCATGTCCACTAAATAAAGCTGATATCTTCTGAAAAAAAAAAAAAAAGAATATAAGAAGGAACCAGGTTGGGGATATAGTTTAGAAAGCAAAAGAGATTTCTTGTTTTCCATGTGTAAGAATCTCAGTTTTATACATAACATAATATATATTATTATGGTCCTCAAAGATAGAAACAGCACCATAGATGATCTGGATATAACTTTATAATAACAGTTGGGATATGGTTGAATAGAAGAAAATTGAACCAGAAGACAAAGCAGATACATATAATTCTCTGAAGCACAAAGAGCAAAAGGGATAATCCTGTGAGGTAAAAATTAGCTGAGAAAAGAAATTCAGTTTCTTTTGTTTAAAATATATATATTTAAAGTATGGATTATTATTTTGTTTTTTTGTTTTGTTTTGTTTTGTTTTTTTGAAGTGGGACAGGATCACCTGGTGATGCTCAGTGGTTACTCCTGGCTGTGCATGAGCTCAGAAATCAATCCAGGCTTGGGGATAATATGGGATGCCAGGGACAAAACCGAGTCCTTCCTGGATCAGCCTCATGCAAGGCAAGTGCACTAATGCTGTGCTACATACCAGCCACTTGAATATGATTTTTAAAAATTCTTTAAATAAAGGAGAAAATTTAACTTTCATAATGTATCTCATTTGTCTTGTGTTATTTATTGTTTGTTTCTACCTCTGCTTTTTGTTCTTTCCTTTAGAGTCCCAATTAATTTGGGTTAAAAGAAAGCCCACTCTTAAAGCATTTAAAATTGCCTGGAGTCACTCATTATAATAAAAAAAAGATGAATATACTTAACATAGTACTAAAAGGAAACTAGTGTGAAGTGAAATTATTTTAGTAACAGATTATGTTTTTCCACTTCTTTGTTACATTAGAAGAGTTTGAAATAGAAGAGTAACAGTCTTGCACTTTTAAAGTTATTATTGAATTAAGTAAATATAACTTCAATTACAAAACCTACTAGAAATCAGTGTGAGTTGTCCCCAATTATCATTTTATCTTTTGCACTTAACAAGTATAAACTCAGTGGCATTACATATAACATTGCTTTTGTAGCCACACTTTTTTTTTATTAACTTTAACTTCTAATAAATGGCTTAATAATATTTTTATCAGAATTATAATTTCCTCAAAAACTTATTTTTAAAATAGTCAAGACCCTTACTATTTCTGAGTTTTTAGTTTGTTTTTGCTTTGGGGCCACACCCAGTGACACTCAGAGGTTACTCTTGGCTATGCGCTCAAAAATCGCTCCTGGCTTGAGGGACCATATGGAACTCCAAGGATCAAACCCAGGTCTGTCCTGGTCAGCAACGTGCGAGGCAAACACCCTGCCACTGCACTATCGCTCTGGCCCCAGGACCCTTATTATTTCTAAACTATTAAATTTCTTTTCTAGGCTTAAATTATAGGTAAAAGTCAGGATAATTGTGTAAAAATAAGATTAAGAGAATCAATTAGGACTTACACTCAGGAATCAATCCTGGTGGCATGGGGGACCATAAGATTTGCCAGGATTGGCAAAAGCCGGCTCCCTGTGTGTGACACCAGGCGGGGAAAATCCGCGAAAGTACACCGGCCCAGTGGGGCTCAGCTGTGAAAGACTGTGAGTGTGACCTGTCTATGTCTGTCTACTGTCCTCTTGCGTGAAACTCTTGCGAGTGGGGCAAGGAGAGGCTCCAGAAACCTCGCTTGCCCAGACGCCATTTTCAGGGAGGGACTTCAGAGCATAAAAACCTGCTAAGCTTTGCAAAAGCCGGCTCCCTGTGTGTGACACCAGGCGGGGAAAATCCGCGAAAGTACACCGGCCCAGTGGGGCTCAACTGTGAAAGACTGTGAGTGTGACCTGTCTATGTCTGTCTACTGTCCTCTTGCGTGAAACTCTTGCGAGTGGGGCAAAAAGAGGCTCCAGAGGAGCACGGCCGCGTAGCGAAGCTACGCGGCCGTGCACTCTTTCTAAGGAAAGAACTCCATTGCAACAAGAAGGAAAAATCACACTAAGAACGGTGCTATATCACAGAAGCAAACATTTCTCTCTTGACTGTCTTCTCTGTTGCATGCTCGGGCCTAAGATTTGACCCAGTGTGAGGCTTCATCCACGGAGGACTCCCCTCCCTTAGAGGCAAGTCAGCCCATCCAGAAAGGGAGGAGCCAGAGGAGTGTGCTGCCTACATCATATAGACAATGAATACCACCACAACACGTAGAAAAACCCACAATACAAGTGTGACAATGGGGAAACAACGCAGGCCAGCATCAGACATAGAGAATGAAGATGACAATTCTGAGGACCAGATAATGACTGAACAACTAATCAACCTCTCAGATAAGGACTTTAGACTAGCAATATGGAAGATGCTCAACAGACTCCAAGAAACCATGGATCGAGTTGAACAGAACACTAATAAGAACCAAGAAAATATGAAGGCAGAAATGACAAAACTCCAAACTGAAATAACATGTCAACTAACAGGACTGAAAAAGTCAGTAAACGAAGTGAATGACAAAATGGATAAGCTCTGGGACAGGGTATCAGAAGCTGAGAATAGACTTGGTGCTGTGGAAGATGAGATACATAACAATTCCATACAGCAGGAGAGATTGGACAAAGAGAATCAATTAGTTGGTCTCAGTAATAAATTACAAAGTTAAATATGATTTCTAGACAAATACTATTTTTTCTTCCTCTGAGAACAGCATATTAGACCAGTTATAAGGTATTGGAAATCTGCATATGATGAAGTAAAACATAGGTAAAGAACTCCCCAGTAAGATGATAGTTGAGAGGATAGGCTGGAGTTATGGTAGCATGGGTAGGAAATTTTCTGTGCATATGGCCAACACAGGTTTGATTCCCATCATCCCCTGAGCCTTCCAGGAGTGATTTCCAAGCACAGACCCAGGTTTAACCTCTAAGTGTTGTCAAGTGTGGCCAAAAATATGAAAAAAAAAATAGCTGAGAGGAATAGACTGTCCATACGATTTCCTTAACACTCACTCTCTTATAAGTTCAAACAATAATCACATGTGTGATTTTTTTTTAACTAGAAACTCTGTATCTTGAGATTGGCATAATGTTCTAAAAATTTCACTTGACTAAGCAACTAGAAAATATGATTAGGTCACTAGAAGAGAAATGGGACATACTCAAAATAAAAATTGCAAATGATGGTGAGGAGTAATGTCCCCTAAAAGGGACAAGATATTTACAAACTCAATAAAATAAAAAAATAAAAATAACTTTTTATATGGTGATAGAGTTAAGACACTAGTTAAACAAAAATCACTAGAATAAAAAATAAATGTATATTTTTTAAGAACACTGACACAGGGGCCAGAGTGGTGGTGCAAATGGCAAGGCATTTGCCTTGCATGTGCTAACCTAGGAAGGACCTATGTTCAATTCCCCGCATCGTATATGGACCTGAAGCCAGGGGTGATTTCTGAGTGCATAGCCAGGATAACCCCTGAGCATCACTGGGTGTGGCCCAAAAACCAAAAATAAATAAATAAATAAAAGAACAGTGACATAAAGAAAAACTGAAACATTCAATGTATGTAAGTGCACTTTATACCCATACAAAATAAGGTTAAGAGAGTCACTTCATTTTTTTTAGATTTTTTTTCATACAAGTCATGTTGCATTTAATCAGTTCTAGAAAATTCACCAGGAAAAAACTTACCTGTGTTCAGGATATTATTCTAAAGGAAAATAATATGGTCAAGTTATAGCTCATATGTATTTCTCTACAAATTTCAAATATTTTATGATCAATATTTGAAGCTGAATAGTTTTCAGTCCTCAGAGAGCACATCTCCAATGATTATTGATCAAACCCTATAATACAATGGGTACTGCTAAAGGGAAAACTCAGGGGGGAATCATTGGGTTTGTCTCTAACATAAAGTGTCCCATAAAGACTCTCCTCACTTTTGTTAAATTGCAGGTACTTGGCCATAATCCATCATTGGAGAGGCAGTGTATGCTGAAAGTATTTTGTTGTTGTTTTGCTTGTTTGGTTTTTTTATTGTGCACACAAATTTCATTCCAGCATGGTGACAGTTCATCAAAATCTTTAGTCATTGAAACAACTGCTCTCCCCTAAAAATAGGTTAGAGGAGAGACTATCCCTATATGATGTTACTGTCTTGCCAACTCATAGGATAAGCAGGAGTTTCTATTTTTGCAGATATGTATGGCTAGAAAAATTAGGAAATGGGGGTAAATAGAAAATGGGTAATCATTTTAGCTTAGGAACCTATAAATGACATCCTCAGAGATATGTTTCGTTTGTTTCAGCAACTTGAAAGTCAATTTAGAGTACACAGTAGTGAGAATGCAAGTCAAAAATATCCATTGCTAATAGATTACTCTTTCTTAATGCTTGTGGAGGCAATGTCCAGTCCCACAACTGTCAAACAAAGAACCATGAACATTCTTAAAAAGTCTGTCATGGAAATTTAATTTGATAATGCTGCCTTTTCTAACCACAGATAGAAATAGAAGTCTTGTGGTTTCATTTTTTTTGAGTTTTTCCCCCTCCTCTTCAAATATAAGCTCATTCTCATATAGACATTACTCCCTTAGGCCCTGTCTTAACCACTTAGATTTCTCATTCTTGCACTACAAACCAGCACTCAGGCAATCCCACACAGCTGGGAGCACAACTAAATATACTTTTAAAGGCAGGAGAATCTATATAGTAAGAGGCATCTTTATTATAAAAAATAATAAATATTTCAGCTACTGCTTGAGGCTAGCAAGAAAGAAGTGGGGGGGAAGACTATATATTCTCCCACTTGCAGAGGTGATAAAAGCAAAGTTGGTACTTTATAGAGTGAGGAGGGGGCTTTTGAAGAATTGTAAAATAATATGCAAGAAAATACTTGAGTATTGTCTAATCATATGTTTGAGTGCAGTGTCAGAGTTGTCAATAATTTGTAGGAGGCAATCAGCTTAGTTGTAGATTTAGAGAGATCACAAATAAGTGACAAAGAGGACATTTTTGTAGAGGAGAAAAATGGATTAAAACCCAACTTTGTACTTGATAGACGGGGACATCTAATGAAAGCTATTCATCTGGATTATGATTTCAGGAGGCAGAGGCCACTGACTTGTACTTTGGGAAATGTGGTAGGAATACTAGATATGCATTTAAAGTCACTCAGGACTTTAAAGAAAGAAAAACAAAAGAGAAGAAAAAAAAAACAATCAAAGGTATTGTGTCCATTCATGTATCTGGGAAGCACAGAATTAAGAATCTGAAACAAGTCTTGGACAAACAGCACAGCAAACTGGTTATGGAAGGATTCTAATACTAGGGTGCTAGGGATATTATAGCATCATTATTTACTTTTTCCAAGATGGGGCCGGTGAGGTGGCACTAGAGGTAAGGTGTCTGCCTTGCGAGCGCTAGCCAAGGAAGGACCACGGTTCAATTCCCCGGCGTCCCATGTGGTCCCCCAAGCCAGGAGTAATTTCTGAGCACTTAGCCAGGAGTAACCCCTGAGCATCAAACGGGTATGGCCAAAAAATAAACAAAAAAAACAAACAAACAAAAAAATTACCTCAGGGCAGGGGGAAAAATTACCTAAGGTTGTTTTATTTTTGTTTTTGTTTTTGTTTTTAACAACCGTTCTGTGTTCTTTTTCTCTTATCTCTCCTTTCTGTCTTCTCCTTGTTTTCAATATAACTATGGATCTGATTCAACTTATTTATTTATTTATTTATTTATTTATTTATTTATTTATTTATTTATTTATTTTGGATTTTGGGCACACCCAGTGACGCTCAGGGGTTCCTCCTGGCTATGTGCTCCGAAATCGCTCTTGGGTTGGGGGACTATATGGGACGCCTAGATATCGAACCACGGTCCATCCTAAGCTAGAGCGGGCAAGGCAGACACCTTACAGCTTGTGCCACTACTCTGGCCCCATGATTCAATTTATTTTAATCCTCACAGCAATCCCAATAGAAAGACGATGCTTTTTCCTAATAGTCATTATAAGTCATTTTACTTTTTCTAACTGGGTTATTGATGGCTTACTTAAATCCCTGGGCCTGATGGTGGGAATGGCGAGAATTCTGATTTTATGACTGACTCAATTGCAGTTTGAGGTTAGGTTCAGCCTCAAACACACTTTACAGACTGGGGAGAGTATTCTCTCTAGTGAAGTAAGGTGCAGTTAATCAAAAAAGAAAATTAATTCTAGGTAAAATAAAAGCAATTAATGTATCTCAAAGCTCTGGGAAGTTCTATCATTATTTCTCACTATTTGGAAGCAGATTAAAGAAAAGAAAAAATGGTTATTATAAATTTATCAACTAAGTCTATTTATATTTCATTTTTCCAACTTTCCATATATGCCAAATACGAATGTTTCTATATTGTTTCCCATGTATATATATGTAAGCTTATATATACATATATACACATATATTCATATATATAGCTCCATGAATTGAATTTCTCTTGGGGTTGGCTGCATGTCATATAAGTTTCTTTCTACCTATACCATTGTCTAACCCCACAATTTTCTTCAAATTAATCATTGCTACCATTTATTCAGTGCTTGCTAGAGCAAGTCCCTATGAGAGATATCTTAATTACATTCTCTTTCCTCCTTTAACAATTTCACCATATTAATTTGAAAGATGTATGCTCGCCTATCTCCAGAAGCTTGCATTCATTATTTAAACCAAGATATACCCATATCTTACAGTATTTTATTACATCATGAGACTTCCCTATGTGTGCCTTTTACATTCACATTTCCACTCCAAAATTAGTTACTGTATCTGTAATTTCAGCCAGTCATACTCTCCTTCCCCTTCTCACTAAACTCTTTCTTAGACACTCTGTGGTTATCATTTACTTAACAATTATGGACAGTATATTAGACATCATGAAAGAAAAGCCTTTGCTTCTTGACAAAGGACACCAAAAGTCAAAGAATTCAGGGGACAGATTTGAGGTTATGTATTCCAACTGTTAAATCAGTGCAAATTTCACCCACTTTTTTTATAACCAACAAGACAACATTAATAAGTGAGAAGCAACTCTTTTGAACAACTGTAAAATATCACCATCCATCATCAACATTCTAACACAGGCTTCCTTGGTGTAGACTGATGAGTATCAGTTTCCTTTTTATTATTTTTGCCTTAGCTATGTCATACCTTCTTTATCTTCTAATCTGATATCCAATCCCTATTTGCCTTCATAACTTCATTTCTGTCAGTAGCGCTCGTATACAAGAAACATACCCATATTCTTATCCATACTGGTTTCCTTCTTTACAATCAAGAAATCTCATTGAACCATAGAATCTAGTCCTGAATTATGAAACTTTTTTGTTTTCAAAATGAGTTGCAGGCCATACAGGACCAAGAACTTTTAAATTTCATGATCAATTTTATTTTTTTTTTTTTTTGGTTTTTGGGCCACACCCGGCAGTGCTCAGGGGTTACTCCTGGCTGTCTGCTCAGAAATAGCTCCTGGCAGGCACGGGGGACCATATGGGACACCGGGATTTGAACCAACCACCTTTGGTCCTGGATCCGCTGCTTGCAAGGCAAACGCCGCTGTGCTATCTCTCCCCGCTGTGCTATCTCTCCGGGCCCGGTGATCAATTTTATTAAACGTCCTCAAGTACAGACCCTAGGATTGGTCACATGTGACTAGCAATGCACTGATGAAAAAATCTGTTAATTTTTAAACATAAAACTCTAGTTTTCTCTTTATTTTAGTTTCTCAGACTCTGACATACTTGATTGGTCCTGTAACACCATCATTCAATTTCATAACTCTGCTTTTATGTGGCTCTCCACCAGCATAAAATCAATTAAGTCTCAGTACTGAGTCTTATCTAAAATATTCTGGTGTCATAAAGCAAGAACCTCTTTTATTGCCCTGTCACTTTTCTATAGAGAACAAACTAAAACTACTACTAAAAAGAAAATGCAATCTACTCTAGAAGTTTTCCCAGTATATGTATAAAAAAATATCATAAATCCTCAGGTTTCAGCATCACAGCACAATTGCAGTACTCCTAAATTTATACTTTGGAACAGAAGTGCAAATCTATACCCATATCATCTTGTTTGTTTTCTTTCTCTGCTTAATTTACAGCTACTCAATAACAATTAAAATAATCTCTGATCCCAGTCAGTTGCAACTGAAAATCATCTTTTGCTGACATCTTCAGGGTAATGATAATGGGAGGGAGGAAACCTTTTAATCTCTAATCTACCTCAGGGTGGATGACGAGACATATAGGTTAAAAAAGCAGGTGAAACATGAACTCCAGAATTGGGGAGACCAGAGTAAAGCTTTAGTGCAGAACTGGGAAAGAAGAACAGATGTGAATGCCTGTCACTACCCAGGCCACTTCCCTTCAATGGAGCTGAAACAGTAATTGATTTGGAACAGTCCATCTAAGGTTGTTCCAAGCATTCTGTAGCCTGACTGAGATTGCTTCATTGCCTGGCTCACCTGGGACAAGAACAAAACTCTAAAAAAAAGAAAAAAGAAAAGGTAACAGAAGAAAATGTTGTGCTAGTGTGTGACTGGTATTTAGAATAACCATGGAAAGTTATTTGGAACTTGACTTGCTCACCATAACACACAGATTGTCAAGGCCCTAATTTGAGTGTGTTAAATCAAATTTCATTACATATAGTTACTCACACTGCTTTTGCTCATATTACCAGTGAAAACCATGGCACATCCTATAATATGTTTTTTCCAAATGTGCCCATTGGGAATGCTCTAGAGTCACAAAAGCAGATCCTCTCAAGGCTGGAAAGCTTTTCAGGAAATTCAGTGACCCAAATCATAAGGCTTTAGACTATAGAAAATCAGTTGCTTTCACAACTTTTTCACTCACATTTAAGTTTCAGAAACATATAGTGCTTGTTCTAAGCCTCTAGTTTTCTGCCTTCAGAGTAGATCGGGTTTTCATAAATGTCTCCCACTAGTAATCACTCTTCCTCCAAGAAATTTTATTTGTTTGTGAATTTATCAATTTATATGAGTGAACATTGACAGAAATATCACAGATTTATCATATGGCTAATATTAAATCAATTTTTGTTGTTTTATAGTCAGAAAACTTCTACTGTTGTTACATTTTTTGCAACCCCAATAATATAGGGTGATGGACTACAGTTTAAGAAATCAGGAATAAATAACCTCATCATTTTATTCTCTGTTCAGGCATTCTTCAAACATGGATCTTGGGTTGAAATGCATATCATAATTTGGGCAGTTCATCATAATCATTTTTTTTATTTTTATTTTGATCATAGTGGCTTACATATTGTTGACAATAATATTTTAGGTACATATTTACATAAAATCAGGGGGGATTCCCATCACCAAATTGTCCTCCCTACACCTCCGTTTCTGTCCTACCTCCCATTTCCTTTTCCCTCACCCCAGGGCGGCTAGAATATGTGGTCCCCTCTGTATCCAACCAACTACTTAGTAGTCTTGCACCTGTTTGGTCTTGATGCCTCCCTTATTTCCCCCTCTAACTGGAGGCAGGACTAGCTAGTTCAAGTTGCTTGGTTTTGTTTGAAAAAGAGAAAAGTGATAAACTGGGGTAAGAGTTTAATACCCCGAAAATGGGCGGAGTCCTTCTAAAGGCTCTCATCATCAATTTGGGAGATGGAGAAAAAGAAGGTGAAACACTCCACTAGTACCAAAAGAAGTATCAAATATCCAGTGAGGGCTCCAGCTATATCAATAAGCACCTCAAAGAACAGACAAAACAAACAAACCAACAAAAACAAAAACAAAAACAAAAACAGACAAAAATCACGCCATGGTCTTGAATTGAGAAACATGGCATAGCACATAACGAAAGAGAAGAAAGGAAGAGAGAAAAAAAAAGTAAGTATAATTGGGGACAACACTTTCAATAATCGCACCCAAACAGAGAAATCGACCAAAATAGATAGGTAAATCAAAAATAATAATAACAATAATAAATGAAGGTAATATATATATATATTTATATAAAAATAACCAAGGTTTTGTGCTTTTTTGTATTTGATTTTTTCCCTCCTGCCCTGGCACAGTAAATATTGGGGTCATTCGAAAAGGAATTCACTTGGCCTAAGTGATATGGGGTTTTTCCGTCCTTGGAGCATACTGTCATGGGATCAACTCTAGACTTTGCTCAGGATCAGGGTCCTTTACTTTCCCGGTGGTGTTTTGTTTTGTTTTGTTTTGTTTTGTTTGGTGTGTGGAAGACTTATGCTCTGTGTTTAGAGGTCTCAGTATCTGCACAGATCCTGAGGTGGGACTTATGATGAAGTCAGTCTTTGTGGTTCTAGAGGTTCTGTTACCTCAGTGTCATTTTTAATCCATCTTCTGTGGTTGGTGATCTTGGTCTTTGCACTGAACCTAGGGTGGCACCTAGGATAGCGTCTTTCTTTGTGCTTCCAAAAGCCCCATTCCGTTACAATTGTCTCTGCCAGACCTTTGGGACTGGGGATCATGATGATTGTGAAGGTCATATTTCAAACCCTAAACTAGGGCTCTTTTATTGGTCCCAAGATGTATACAGTCTGGTCGTGGTTCTAGCAGCCAGTCATCTGCAAATCCCGATCTTGGTTTTTGGACCTACCAAAGGGTGCCAAGCTCTTCACAACAGCTGCAGGATACAAACTCCATCCGGGACAGCCTTGATACGTCGGGATCAACAACAAGGCCCAGCTCTAACATGATATCCTGACAACGAGGAAAATGCGAACATCTTGACCTTAGAGCAGATTAGCCTACCTTACCAACTAACGACAAGACAAAACCAGAAGTCATCATAATCATTTAAACAGCTGACAAATTTTCTCAGAGAGAGTGGTTGCAAATTATAATTTCTGAAGACCTCCCTCCTTTAACCTTTATGCAGTAGGGTCTTGATTAGTTTGAGATGGTTCATTTGAAAATTTTATCTTTCAACTGTTATTCACTTTTATTTTTTACCATCTGTCAAGCTTGTCTTCAATTAGGTTTTTCTTAAACTGAAGGTGCAGTTGTTTTAATTCAGTATTTGAATGCTAGCAGCAGCTCCCTGCAACAACCATTCTTCCATAATCAAAGAGAAGCTGACAAAGAACCTAGCACTTAGCCAGCAGCCCTAGCAGAAAGAACATCTCCACTGCTGCTGCAAATCTTCTGCTCTCTCTTTTAAGGAACTACTCTTTTTTTTACTCACTTTTCCTCTTCTCTTTTTTGAATTCCTAGTTCAATAATACATTCCACTCAATAGCTTTTTTCCCCCTTTTGTTTGTTTTCCCTACAGAGCTGACCCAAACTCTAAGATGCTTCCAAGTTATTTTGAGATGGGCTCTCTGGATCAGTTCCTTGGAGATATTACAAAGCAGAGCAGGAGTTCTCTTAAAATTGGACCAGACACACATCCTAAATAACTCCAGGGAAATTTCTCTTGTTTACACTCCAACTGCACAAAATGCTCATTCTCTCCTTTAACCTCGGCTTGCTAGACAATTGCAATATTCTTTTTCTATGTCTCAGAGGTCTTCCACAGAATCTATCTCAAGGTTGTTGTAGAAAATATACAACCTACTCTCAGAAATACAGAAGTGATTCTCAAATGCTACAGAAACATTGAGTATATTGAAGGTGAGTTCTTATATGTATTTACATAATTGAAAGTCCTTACTATATTTTAAATCAGGATCTCCAAAGAAGTTATATTTTAGAACAATGGTAAAACATATCATACATGAAGAAATGAAATCTCAGAACTATAATCAGCTACTCCATTCACTATATAATTTCTTGTTGATTTACATAGAGATAATATTTTGGTTTACCATGTTCTATAGACTTTGAGAATGCTATTTCTACCTAACTTGACTGAAAACCAAGTGATTAGTTAAAACACATGAGACACATTTTAGGACAAGAGATGACTCAGAGAGCCCTAGAAATTCTTTGGAGAAGCATAAAATATTTGCTGGAACACATAGAATGGGTAATATCTGAATGGCAATAGTGAGTGGTGATTGAGCAAAAAGACTTATTTGCATTTTCATAGTAAAAAGACTAGAAGGCATATGTAGAGAGAATAAAGGGTAATGCAGTAAGTTCTGATAAGTAGTAGGAACTATAGAATATCTTCAAAGGCCAGGCAGCAGTAAATAGCTGAAGTAATAATCAACAACTGATAAAATATTTTGAGATTATTAGTAATGTTATGTGAAAATAATTGTTTCTAGTAGGAAGTGGGCTGATCCTTAGTACTTGAAATGCAGCTGTCTAAATCCACATAGTTTTTTTCCTACCACTCTTGAGCTCTAGCATTTAAATGTGAACAAGGGCATTTATGTTACTACGTACTTACTGAACTTCAAAAAATATAAAAAAAATGTTTTATATGCTAGAACGAGAAAAGAGAACTCTAGTAAATAAAGCATTTCACTCTGTAGCTTCTTAATTTCTTAAAATGTTTCTGGTAGTATCTACTTACTTGCAGATTGGAGGAATCTTTTGTTACCAATATGGCCATTAATGGTCCATTTCAACGTTAGATTTTTATTACTTTCCATCTAAATTTTAATCTATATGCTGAATTAAATATTCTAAATGTTCAAAATGTTGTAAAGAATAAAACATACAAGCAAATGTATGTATTTTGTACAGTGAACAATATAATAATTTAGGTAATCTTCAACCGTGCCTTTGGAAATTGATCTGAAATACACTTTATGTACATCATTTCTGTACAGTCAAAAGTATTTAAGACAAGTAAAGTAGATTTAGTCTGGGGGGGATTTGACACATTTATCCCTAAGTTTCCTGAGTAAGCATAATCAGAGATAGTGTCTTACAGGGTCTACTATAACAAAATATATTTGGTGAATTTTCCCACTAAATTATTTTTATAAATCAAGTGAATGCCAGGTAGTTTGTTTGGTCATCATGGGACCCAGAATGCATAATAGAATTGAAGGTAAGGGAGCCAAGATAGAAAGACAGAATATAGACATTTGAACTAATGAATATGTTACACTGTAGACAATTAAGGCACATTTTTTGTGAGTCCCTCTTAGGTAGATGTTATAGTATTTTCATATGAGAGAAGGGAAAATAGAAAATTATTTTACCAACTATATTTTCTTATGTTGGTGGATTCACAATATTATTCAGGAGCCATGAAAACTTTAAAGTAATAAGAATAAGATAATGTACTATATTTCATATGTATGTGTACAAATATATGTATATATACTTCATAGAAAACATTTCAGAAAAGTTAAAGATAAAATTGTTTTAATTTTTCATTGTATAAAATTTCAGAAATAATTGCAATCATTCTGAATTACTCATGTATAAGTATACTTAATTATTCTTTATAAAGTTTTAAAATATTTTATATATAATTAAAATGATAAAATTGCCCTGGCATTTGAAAGGAATAAACGTAAGACAAATTTAAATAAATTTAAACGTTTACTTATATAAAAGTATTATAGTGTCAGAAAATTGGATCAACTTCTTTAAAACATAAGCTGTCCATGAACACATGGATAATAATAATTCAAGTCTAATGTCTGATTTTGTAAATAAAGTTAATCACACCTATTTATTTACTCTATCCAATTCCTGGCTACTTTTGTACAATGAAATTCCATATAGCCCTGAAAATTTGAAAAAGTTTATTTAACTAGCTCTTTATAAAAATAATAATCAAATTTATTGAAAACCATTACAGTATCCACTAGGTACTGTAAATATTTAATTCATACTATTACTGATTCCACAAAGTAGTGACGACCAGGGATATTCAACAAGGCAATGAATTAAAATTTGGAGATTCAGGGAAGCCAAAGGTGGTCCCATAAATTTCATAGGCAATTTGCTAAGAAATTCCCTTTTGTAAAGGTTAGTTTTGTTTTCTTTTATTATTTTCTTAAATTAATTTGATGGAGCTCACCTACAATAGGGAGCACAGTCTACTTTGCCAAAGGTTCATAGATTGGAATGTGAATCTTGTCCCAAACATCAAATTTGACACATAAAATTAATCACAATATTTATTATTATAAAGATATAGAACTATATTTGTTTTTAAAAATAAGTTTTCATTAAACTGATTCCAAGTTGAAACTATAATATTTTAACATATTGGTTAAGATTTATCTTTCAAAATAACTATATATTTCTCTGGACATTTTTAGTGTTTCTAGAAAGAACACTTTGAGTATTTATATAATTTTCATTTTATTTCTTATGAACAATTCACTCTAAACACTATACTCAATCTGTAGATAGTGTGTTTTGTACCCCTCCTATATTTCATTTGGTTCTCATTTATTTGGCTTGGATGGCATCTGATTTACTCACAGAAGGTTATTGAGTACTAGAATAAGTTATTAAAAAGGAATGTGAGTAGGGGGGCATTGGTGGTGGAATGTTGCACTGGTGAAGGGGGTTATTCTGTTTATGACTAAAACCCAGTTACAAACATGCTTGCAATCATGGTGCTTAAATAAAGGGATGTGGAATAATGATTTATCTGTCTTTTTTTTTTTGGCTATTGCTGATGCAGGGTTTTGTTCTGAAATCTGATGAAAAAAGTTTTCTAAGAGTCATCTTAAAACAACTGATTAACTATAAACAAGTATGTACGAGATTTTTTCCTATTCTCATTTTTTTTTTTGTTTTTCTTTCTAATTTTTTATTAGAATTACTCCCAGCAATGTTTGACCTAAAAATGTAGACCTGAACTTTGGGCATGCCACAGAGCAATACAGCAGTGTTCAGGGACTAATTAATTTTTTAATTAGTTCATTGAAAATATGTGTGTATTAAATGCACTACACTTGCTGGAAAAATATACATATCTGATATTTGGTCTGTTTTATCTAAAGCATAGCCAATCGACTTTCTTCCTTTCACAATAAGTATTTTACAGAGATTTTGTCTGTAATTTAAAACAAAATTTTTTTAAGTTAGAAAGTTTAATTATGCAGTATATTTATTTGATTTGCGGACCACACCTGGCTATCTCAGGGCTACCTCCTGTACCAAGGATAATTCCTCATGATGCTGGAGGATTACCTGGGATGCTGGCATTATATCTTGTCTGGCCATGTACATTATAAGCACCCCACTATTCCTCCCTGGCCCCATCTAGTATATATTTTAATATTTCATATTTTAGGCACTGTGATTTTTAATATTGTGAAATAAAAATGCTTTGTGCATACAATATGCTAATAATAGACCCAACAATGTTTTTTTTTTTTTTTCTTTTTCTGGAAGCTCTAAAGATAAATCTATTTCTAAGCTTCTTGTAAAATTCCAAAAGAATTCAGTCTCCTGTGACTATAGGAATGAAATCCCATTTTCTTGCTGGCTGCCAGCTAAGGGTCAAGCTTAGCTTCTAGAAACACAATTAACCTTCAGAACAAAGGCAGAGAGCACCGTTTTCACCTCTGTGACTTTCCCTATGCACTTTCCCTATGCTTCTTTTTTTCCAGTTTAATTCTCATCTGCTTCCTCTCTTGTTTTTAGGAGCTGGGCTAATTGCATTGCTCCCACCCACTGATCTGAAATACTCTTCCTCACTTGGTTAGTAACTTAAATTACCTGGAGTAAATGACCTTTTTAGGAGACCTCCATGAAACCCAATGTAGATTGAACCCCTTTTACCATCCCCCTTCAAATTCTTCTAATTCTGTTGCCTTTGCTCTTGTGTTTTTCCCTTACTATGTATTTTATGTACACAAATGGTAGAGATACAACGTCTTAAGGTTGTTCAACTATTAAAACTATTAAAAATACTGTAAATGAATAATGTATTTTCATTTTACTGTAAATATACATTTATATACACCTCTGTAACCACTACACTGATCAAGATGTATCTGGTGGTAAGCTGAGTTATAAAGATTTATGCTGCCCTAAGACTCAGTTACTAGATTTTTAATCAAATTTTAAAGTAGATTCTTCTGTAAAGGTAATTTGCCTATATCATTTAGGTTACTAATCAGGTGAGAAACATTATTTCAGATTATCAGGTGGGATAAATACCATCATCACAACCCTAAAAACAGGAGAAAAATTCAGAGAGCTGAAATAGATTTGGGAAAAGTCACAGAGATTTGAAGTAGAGAACACCCTTTTGATTTTGATCCAAAATGAATAACATTTTATAAGTTGGCTATTGATTACAGCTAGCAAAAAAACAGTATTAATTTCTATAGTCAATGAGATAGAATTCCCCTGAAATTTTAAGTTTTAAACTCTAAAGATAAATCAATTTAAAATTTTTAATTTTAAACTGTAAAGATAAATCCATTGTTTCTTTAGAGTCTCCAGGAAAAAAATCAAAAACATATTGCTGGTTCTGCTACCAAAATTAAAGATCACCTTAAATAGATGTGAACTTCTGGCACCAATATCACTGGTAAGAACTGATTTATATCGATAAATTTTGGGTAATAGTTTAGGTCAACAATCTTTACAAATTAGTACTATATGCCAAGTTTTTTTTTTTCTGGTTCTAATTCCTTTTCCTTGGTTCTAATTTCAATTTGCCCTTACCTGAGGCAACCAGATTTTTTTTTCCCTTTCATTATAGATAGATTAATTCAATTTTTTTTGCTGAATTTACACTGAGGTGGTTATGTCAATATGTTCCCTCTACTGTTTGGTCATTTGTTTCTCAATATGTTAAACATAGAGTTTAACATGGTAGTTTTGTGTTTTTTTTTCTGAATATGATTTGTGGTATCATTAAAACGATTTGTAGATTTTCTATAGTCAATGCAAATTTCAGTTTTTGGTTTGATTGTTTAAATGAAGTTGCAAAGATCACTCATGAAAGACTCTTGTGGGCATCAAAAGTCATATCTACCAGGAAAATGCTACCACTAGCATGTAAATTTCATGCCAAAGAAACTTCTTGCTCTGGGTGTGAGGACAATTATATGACTCAAGTTGAACTTTGAAAGTTTCATTTCTCTGAGTCAAGGGGACATAGGCATCTGGCTGAGTGGAACCCATATCTTGAATTCTTTTTTTTTTTTGGGGGGGGGCACAACTGCACAACCGTTGACGCTCAGGGGTTACTCTTGGCTATGTGTTCAGAAATTTCCCTGGCCTGAGAGACCATATGGGTCGCCAGGGGATCAAACTGCAGTCTGTCCTAGGCCAGCGTGGGCAAGGCCTTACCGCTTGCACCGTCACTCTGGTCCCATATCTTGCATTCTTGAAAATTCATCTTTACACCCCCTTTTTATTGTCATCTGGGTCAGGCAAGTCCAGTAATACTGTCTAACTCCATAGGAACTAAGTCAGTTGTAAGGTCGTGTGGTATGAACTAATGGAGAAAATAAAAAACTGATCTGAATTCTCAGGTCATTTCCTACTGTGAATAGAAAAGGGATGATGTTGCTAGGAAGAAGTTCTGGCACCAAATGAGATGAATATCAAACTATACCAGCAGCTAAGAAAATAAAATAGGAAAATGATAAAACACTAATACTGTCAGGGGTCACTTTTAAGATGCTGACAAAATGATTTCCACAGTGGCTGTGCTTTTTGGTTTTGTTTGGGTACCACACTGGCAGCACTCAGGGCTTACTCTGGCTCTGCACTCAGAAATTACTCCTAGAGGCTATCCCTCTGACACCTTGATGCAATTGTTTTACACTGTACCAACAATGTTATAAAGTTCCATTTTCTCTGAATCCTTACAAACACTTAATACAGCTTTACTATCTAATGAACTCCTCTAGAAAAACATATGTGTTTACATTTATCTGATGATTGACAGTGAACTTCTCTGTGTTGCCTTTTAACATATATTATTTTATAAATTGAATTGTCTATTTGTGATGTTAGTTTCTTATTTTTGAGGTGTGGATATTTCAGATCCAATAAATATTCACATGTCATCAATAAGATTTTAGAAACTGAGCCTTTCGATGAAATGCTATCTGAAGCGGTTTCTCAAATGTCAGCCTGTTCAATGTAGGTTGAAATTTCTCTTTTCTCACTCATTAACAGTCTTTAAAAATAAAAAAGCTTATACACAAGTGTACTATATATATGTGAAAGAAAATATCTTGCCTACTATTCCAATGTGGGTATCCTTCCTTTACTGAATGCTGAATGATCAGAACCGCCCACAAATGGAATGGGCAGGTAGAGGAGTCTCCCTGTGGGGAAAGAGGAGATAAAAAGAGTTGGATAGAGGCAGGCAGGCACAGCTAAGATATGGAGAACAGCAGGAAAGAGGCTGCTTAGCTTAGAGACCATGTAGCACATGGCGGTTAGGGCCTTGTAATAAAGCTGATTTCTCCTGAAACTTCATTTGACAGCCTGTGAGATCTTTGCTCTACCTCCATCCTGCAACCTACGGACCCACCGGGCAAAGGGGCTATAGGCACCAGGCCGAATCAAGAAAGGCCTCATCATCCCCCTAACACTAGGACTCATTAATTTATATTTAAACAACATTTTATATTTTTAAACATTAAAATATTGTGTAGTGTTATGTAATTTGCAATATTTACTTTAATGTTTTAATGAACTATTCCAAAGATAATTATCATGTATCTATTTTGCTTTTGCTTTTGAAAAATGTTTTTAGTGTCCTAAGCAACATTTGTCTGTGCCAAAGTGCCATAGATTTTTCAACTACATTTACTTGAAGAGATCATAAAACTTTAGTTTTTACATTTACTTGACAATTGATTTCAAGTAATTTGGTGATTAGAGTGAAATAAATGTCAAACTCTGTGTTTCATTCGCTGTGAGATCTACTTGTTCCTTGACCTTTTATTGAAAGGCATCTTCTTTTTTCCATTTAAGTAGTTTGGCATAGTTGTTTAGTCAGCTATTTATAACAGTATATTTCTGCTTTCTCTTATTCAGCTAATAGCTCTATTCTTATAACAAGAGCACAACCTTTATTTTTGCAGAATTATAGTACATTTTTCTTTTAGAGGGGATTGGGGGCCACACTGGTACTATTCAGGACTTTCTCTAATCCAGAGATCACTTCTGGCAAGGCTTGGGGACTCAATTGGCTATTGGAAACTGATCTTATATAGGCTGTATATAAGGCCAACTCCCTACCTACTGTGTTCTCTCTCTCTTATTTCTCCTCCTTCCCTCTCTCCTCTTTTTCTCTCATTCTCTCTTTCTCCTCTCTCCTTCTCATCTCTCTCTTTCTCTTCCTTCCTTTCAGGCCTTCCCTCTATCATGAGCCTTGAAATGAGGTGGTGTACCACTTTTTATCACCTTTGTCAAGATTATGTTGTCTCTTAAGTTGTTTTTTTTCCAATATACATTATATTTCTATATTATATAGAAATATTTGTAGTATTTTGATGAAGATTACCCTAAATAGAGATTAAATTGGAAAATATTATATTTTCAAAATATTGTATTATCCTCAGTTATGTGTTTAATTATTTAGACCTTCCATAAATTTTTCAACAATGTTTTGAAAGAATTTTGTATAGGATTCAACTTATTTTGTCTCATGTATCCTTAAACATTCTATTTTAGGACTTCTAAATCATTTTGAGCATAAAGATTTTCATAACAGAAATTGAACTTTTAGTTCATAAACTACTCATCTTTAATTTATTTGTATCTAGGTATCCTTCTGTAGATTGTATAGTTTGCTATATGCAGCATCATGGTAACTACCATATTTAACTTGTATATGAATATATTATTTTATCTTGGTACTGAGTAGAATATATCACAATGTTTAATGTAGTGATATGTGAAATCCTTGCATTTCCACAATTATATAGAATGATTTAAAAGTTTTACTGTTAGTGATGTTAGCTCTATATTCAAATGGTTTATCCTTACCAAATTCAGGAAGTTAACTTCCATTCCAAATTTAAAGAAAGATTATGTATCACATAGATAATTTTTATTGAATGTGAACTCGGCTTATACTCGAGTCATACAGGTTATTGGATTCCGTGAGTGCTCACGAAATCAAACACACATAGTTTCCAGTCTTCTTCTGCCATCTGCTGGAGGGGGCAGTGCTTCAACCTAGTCCACAAGTGGCTGAGCTGAAGAGGTAGGTGGCCACTGAACTAATTAACCCACAATATACTGCACTTTCACTGACAACAATGATGATGATATCTGCGAACTCAGTAATGATGACAATGTCTATGCTCATACCCTCACATCAGATACAGCTGAAGATGTTTAGACATACAGATGAGGAGAAGTAATCCAGTTTTGAAGCATAACCTTTGTGATTTAGCATGATTACCAGTTAAGCTACAGTTTTCTGCACTTTATTTAGTTTTAAAATTATTTTTGCTAGTTTACAGTTTTTCTTTAGCAATAAGTATTGAAAAACATTTAACCTACTGATTCTTAAATTTGTAATTGTTTTGGGTAATATTTTTATTTTTGAAATTTACAGGTGGCTGCTGCATTTTCTACTTTGGCTTATACTCGAGTCACTAAATTTTCCCAGTTTTTATGGTAAAATTCTGGGCGGTCAGCTTATACTCGGGTCGGATTATACTCGAGTATAGATGTTACAATTTTCTTCTTTTCTATGGTGAATTATAATTGAAAATTTTTTATATTAATCAAATATCATTTGATTAAAACTTGCATTATAAAAATGATTTTGGGTTATGATATTTTTTTCCTTTTTAGTGTATTGCTGGATTTTACTGTTATTATATAAAATATTTTTTTATCTATGTCTAAAGATTATGTAGGTTGTTAGTTTGTCTTTTGGGGTGGCAGATAGTATTAACATGTATAAGCAAAGAGAAAAATAGCAAAGACTTTCTCATAAGTTCAGAGATAAAAGTCAAAATATTTAGTAATTTTATTACTGATTCAATCCTGCTATTATGTTTCCAGCAATATTATTCTGATATCTACATTTCTGATGTTAATATATTATATTCAACATTTTTTATTAATCTATGTGTACATTTTTGCATTTTACCTATTGAATATTTGCAGTGTAAGCAAAGATTAGTTGTATCGTGTTTTGTGTTTAGTCTAACGTATTTTCTAGTTTCTTGGAAAGTTAATTTAGAGTAATCACTAACATACTAAGTCAACCAGCTAGATATTCAGAGATTTATATTTGTTTTCTATTGTTCCCAGCAAGCATTTTTTTAATTAGCATTTTTGTATAACATTTTAGTTTCTTCTGTGAAAATGTTCAGTGTTTGTTCTGGTTTTATAACAGAAACTAGCTATTTTATTCTACCTTGTCTAATGACCTCCCCAAATAGTTTTAGAAATGTAGTAGTTAACTGACATTTTGCATTTGTTTTGTTCATTTGTCACAAACATTCTCTACAGATTACAAACCTATGCAGGAATTTAGTCTATTATACTTTACTAAGTTTTTCAATGATGGAAATCTACAACTGTTTGTTCGATGTTCTTTCTTTTTAGGGATCTAAAAACAACAGCACAGTGAAAATACCATGTATATTCCCTGAGTTCTTCCTATATGTAATATCTCTTCTCCATTATCTTCCCTGTAAAACCTTGTTCTTTCAATCTCACCCAAACTTGCATCTCTTTTTTCTTTCATTGAATATGGGCATTATGCTTTGAGTGCCCAATACCTGTAGCACAATTGAGAAGGGGTGTCAGGCAAACAGCCAAGGTTTATGTCTTGGATGCTTTCTTTCAAAGGTCATTTACTGAGTGCTGTTTCCAGTGTCTGCTTAATTTGGTTCATGAATTCATCCATTTCTGTACTTATTTCCAAGAGGCTGATGAGTTTTATGCTGGTCATTTTAACACTAACCAGAATAGAAATGCTATAAACTGCTATTAACTGTTATTTCCAAAGACAATCTTTCCTCGGTTTATGTAAAGTAATATTTCACTGTGAAAAAAATAAACTATTCCCACATCTTATTTGTAAAATAAAAGCACTGCAATTTTCTAAACAGGCCGAGATTAATTTTATTTTGTTTTAATTTTAGTGTATTCTTGAGTTAGAACAGTCTTAGAAATAATGGGATTACAGAGAATGGAACAAAGTAAGATCAGAAATTTGAGTTTATACATATATCTACAAAATTTATATTTCTTATAGTTATAAAATTATAGTAGACACTGTATATTTTGCTTATTGATTTTCTTGCACAGTCATAACACAGCCAACAAGAAAATAGCATATTTTGGGTGCAAATGCTCTGAAATGGAGAACCTATGAAAAAGTAGGAAACTAAAATAGAAACCTAAATTGTCAGGAATTTTATAGTTTATTATTTCTTTATATGCTAAATATATTTTTATATAAAAAGTTAAATTGTGCTATGGCATTTTGAATAATTTTACATATTTTTATTTAAGCTACCCCATCCATTAAATTTAAATCTATATTCAATTTGGGGATACAAATTTAATACAGATGGATTAAATCAAAGTAATTTAAGAATATATTCCACCTCAAAATGGGGTTTAAATATGGATATTTATGTAAAAATAGTAAATAGAAACTTAATGAATCATAGCTGCAATAAGAAGTATGTTATTCACTTTATTTTTTTAATCAAGACAATACTCAGCTAATTGTATTTTTGTGACACTATCTTAAAAGGACTATATTAAAAATGAAAAAAATTAACTAAGAGATCAGGATATAGAACAACTGAAAATTATTTGTTTATGTTATAGAATAAACTATGAGCATTTTGAGAAGTATCAAGAATAGCTAATACCTGGACCTTTGAAAGAAATGTTATTAAATATTTATTTTATTTTAATTCAGAGTATACTTTTGACCCTATGGCAAAGAAAAGAGTTAAGTTCTCTACTGACAGTTGGTTCCCATATTTTATTTTCAATAAACTAAGTACTGACCTCAAGCTTCCTCACACCATTCAAAGAAACTAAAGTTATATGAGTAAGCAGAACCCGGTGACTTCAAAAACAATATAGAGATCATTATTTTTTGCTCAAATCTTCTTTTTGCTCAAATCTAAGACACTTCAATTCTCTGGCCTAAACTGATAAATGTAGCCCATCCAGCTAGGTAAAATATTAACCATGAAACAAGAGTACTTTGCTCAGCTCAAGAATTTCTTAAGGAGAAAACAGAAATATTTTAGTCTACAAATAACTTTGTTTAGAGGTTAGAGTGATAATTCAGGAACTATGCAGCATAGCCTGGCACGCAGCTGACCCTGCCTGTAACAGATAGTTACTCAGAACCACATGGCTCCCTGAGCATCAATGGGTACATCCTGAGCAATGTCAGGTGACCTGTGTTGAGGGTAAATCCAAGCACCATATCACCCAAGAATTTACTGCATCTTTATATACTAGGACTGAACCTTCCATGAAGTTGGCCGAGTATCACAGGCAGTGGCATCCAGAGCCTGAGCACCACTTAGCAGGTTTCTGAAAAATAAGATTAAAAAAATTAAAAATAACTCACTGTGTATAATCATAAAATGCAATGCGATTCTTTTCAATGCTTTTAAGAGATGCTTGGAGAAGACTGAGAGCGAATTTTCACATATAACCCTATTAAGATTTTACAAGTAGACACAGCGTGTTGAAAATTTAAGAGTTTAACTTTCCCACCTAACCCCAATTGTAAAAGTCAAGGTTTTAAGTAATCACAGAGACTATTTTTCAAATAAACAAGTAAATAGTCATTGTTCAGATCCACTTACCTAAGAAATTTGACCTCCTGAATCTTCTTTAGGATACTTTTGCTCACTATTAGAATGAAGAAATTGCATATGTTAGTTATTTAACACAGCACTTGCTTTTAACCTATAAAAATTCCAAAATAGGTGCCTGTAATTGACTAGAACTAAGTGGAAAAGAAGCTTTCTGGTCTGAAGAGTCCTTCAGGAACATGTGTATTATTGTTTAACTGAAAAAGGGGAAGGCAACTTTTTGTGTAGGGTGGATATCTATGACAGCTATACTAAGTACCTAGCTTCTTGCCCTTCCACATGTGTCTTTGTCTAATTGGAGCCACTTAAGAATATTATATTTCTGATTCCTATAGTGGTAGTTTTCACTCACTCTAAAACTTTACAGGATCTATTGCTGTGAGCCAAATTTTGTTTGCAGTCTACAGCACCTGCAAACAAATCCTTCGTGGAGTTCGGGAAAAATTCCACGGGAAAAGGTGGGCACGCGGAATGGCTAATGACGGAAATATATTGTAAAAATGAATAAAACCACACAGATAGTATGGGGACTCACGTTTACAAGGAACGAGAGACAATTTTATTTTTTAAGCTGGCAGCTTTTAAAAGGTAGAGGCAGGGAAAAGCGGGTGCAAATTTTAGACATCAAAGAAACTGGGAGAGAAAGGAGGACTCTGGCTTAGATTAGCATATGAGAGAGCTGATACTGAAGGTGAAAAGGCGGCTTGTAATTATTAGGGAAGTGGAATGTGAGGAATATTTCAGAGTTTGGGGGGGGAAAGTGAAAATTACTTTGTTTTGAGCTAAGTTTATGGAAAAACCTGAATTTAGGCGCCAAGGTAGCAAAAATTACAGGGAGCTATTAAGTGGGAGATTTTTGGCGGGATTAGTACTGTCCTTTGTTGTAGGAAAAAATTACTAAGGCCTGATTTCTAATATAAGTTTAAAATAAAGAGAGAGATAGTTATAGCCACTATTTAGAATTATTGCCAAACCCTCCACGCAAAGGGTCAAGTGATTTTGACTGCTCTAAGCGGGCCTTTTTGGCAAATAATTCCTTTTCAGGAGGACACTACACTATTTGGTGTGTGCTTCTCCTGAGTGGGGATGTGGCAATCTATATTACCCGTTCATCTTTCAAGCAATGTTGTTACCATTGAGACTACAATTGGAATTGTCACTTAATTGTACAGTGAACTAGATATATAATTTTTAACTTTTCATTGAAGAAAAGTCCTGCCTCTACACAACTAAACATAAGTATGATAATCCATGGGATCCAGAATAATATATGTGATAAATCAAATAAATTTTCATGGTCCTTAACCTAACAATCACTTCACTTATTTTATATATTTATAATTTATAAAATAGTTATATATTCATTTACATGTCTGTCATTGACTTTTCTTCATTTTAGTTATTATTTTAATATACAGTATCCACTATTCTCTTAAGGTGAATGCCTGAGCTAAACTTCACCCAAATGATTTCTAGTATATATACTAGAAATATATATAAATACAATATTTATATATAAATACAATCTTTTGCAATTACCTGCATATTTATTAAGAAATTTAGAGAGAAAGAGAGAAGAAAAAGTTTTCCACAGAAGTAGGCAGAGTAAAGGGGAAAGGTTAGGGAAGAGGAAGAGAGGGAGGGAAATTGGGGACATTGGGGACAGGAAATATGCACTAGTAAAAGGTGCTGGATTTTATATGATTGATACTCAACATGAACAAGTTTGTAATTTATCTTAAAGTGTTTTGATTAAATAATTTATAAATAAATAATAAAAAGTTCTTTGACTGTGGGGCCAAAAAGAATATACATTTGGAGACTCATATTCTCATATTTATCACTTAAATAAGACCTTAGCTGGGAGCAGAGCAGTAATACAATGGGATCAGTTTCTTGCCTCCATGAAGCCAACCCACATTCAATCCCTGGAATCCAGTGTTCCCCACAGCATTTTCAGTATGCAGAGTCAAGAATAATCCTTGAACATCACTAATTGTTGGCTCCAAAATAAAAAAAAAAGGATTTAGGAAGTTAGATTTGCTCTATAGTCAGCTATTCAAAGTAATTATTGAGGTATGCAGTAATCCTCGAAATGACATTTCCCTTACACGTATATCAAAACCTTATTATTTCTTTACCACAGTGTTACTAGAACAGTATTTACACATGAACCCATGAACCTAAAAATTAAAACTCTTCCTATACACAAAACTTTTTTCATAGACAAACTTTCTATTTTCAATATAAATGTTTTAGACATTTAATCTAAAAGCAAAAATTTCTTTTAAAAGTGAATTAATGTACATTAAAATAACTAAGAACACACATTAAATAATTGCAATTCAGACAAAATATATTTAAATGTTGTCAGTGTTCATCTGGAAACATAGTATGGGGGTAAGAAGCTTGCTTTGGACTGCTGACTCAAGTTTAATGTTTGTTACTTACATATGATTATATGAGTACTACTAGGAGTGAATTCTAAACACAGAGTCAGCTGTGGCCCCCAAAAGGAAATAAACAAACAAACAAAAAAAACTATCAAAAAGGCCTGGAAAAATATTGCAGGAGTTAAAACACTTGCTTTGCACATGGGCAGCTCTGGTTCATTCCCTCATACCACAAATGGTTCCCTGAGCACCGTCCAGAATGATGCAGAAACACAGAGCTAGGAGTAAGCTTTCAACACCACTGGGTTTGTTCCTCCACTTAAAAAAGACTTGTGTGTGAGCTGAAGAGATAATTCACCAGGTAAGGCTCATTTCTTGTATGTTACTTGTATGTTACTGACCCAGTACCACCAGAAATAATTCGATAATATAAATCCAAGAATAACCCCTGAGCATTGCTGGATATGCCCTGTCAAAAAAATAAATAAATAGGGGCCAGAGTGATAGCACAGTGGTAGGACGTTTGCCTTGCATGCCACTGATCCAGGATGGACCTCAGTTCGATCCCCCAGTGTCCTATATGGAACCCAAGCCAGGAGCGATTTCAGAGCACATAGCCAGTAGTTACCCTGAGTGGCACTAGATGTGGCCCAAAAAACAAAACAAAACAAAAATAAATATAATAAAGGGTCTATATTTACTTTAATCATTTTTTGATACCTCTTACTTGTTTCCTGACTTTTATCCTGATTTTATTAGTTTGTAAACTTGTATAGATTATTATGATAAATAAAAACTAAAAAGTTATGTAGAAGACATTTTCAATTGATTACTATTTTTAAAGTAACTACTAGGTTTCGAAGCTAGGTATTAATTCTGCATTTATCTTTTTTTTAAATAAAGCTAAATATTCTCATTCTAAAGATGGGAAAATACAAATGGAAGTTTAAAAGCCAGTGAAATAATAATGGGGATTATTTTTTAAAGTATTGGCATTTACACATCTGGAAAGAGGAAATCAATATATTTTTTCCTATCCATCTTAAATACAACTAAAATCTCAAACTTTTACATATAAAATAAACATGAGAAGACTTTAAAAGATGGATAGAGAAAAACTGCATGGAGACCTAGAATAAGAAATTGAATTTATTTTCTGGATTTCCATTTGCCTTATATATCTCACTGTTGCAACTGAAGAACCTGAAAAACTATATGTGCTAATAAGTATGCACCCCCAAAAATAAAATATTATCCTCTAAGCCAAAGAATCAGGAAAAAAATAATCTGGCAAGACAGAAAATTAGTAGATTAAAAACCATTATATTTCTGGATATAGAGCAATACCTTGCCTTGCATGCTGTACACCTATGTTCAATCAATAGCATCCCATCTGGTCCCCCAAGTCTTCCAGGTGTATTTCCTGAGTACACAGCCATGAATAATCTCTAAGCATTGTTAGATATGACCCAAAAACAAATAAAAGTTTTCATTTCAGTCAAATACTATAGAAAGCAATGCAACCAGTGCACAGTAACCTGGGTTAAATGGGGAAGTAAACCCTGAACAGATTATAATGATGTATTCCAACATCCTACTAGCATGATGTCAAAGAATGCTACATAGAAAACCAAACATTTAGTCATCAGAATAAATAGAATGATGCATTTACCACAACGTAATTACTCTATTTCTGTTGCAGTTTCAGTAGAGATGATGTAAGAAGGCAGTGTCACTCCCTCAACCAGAACAAAGAATCTTCTTATTCAACTGTCAATAATAGGCCAACAAAGCTTCTAGACTTCTATCTACTAAATATCCTGCCCATTTCTTGTGTTAAGACAATATTATATCTGAAATGTGTTGAAATTTATTAAAATAAAGTCATAACATAAAATTTATAATTTTTCTTGGTTCTTGATTAATACCCATAAGTGATCAGGGCTCATTCCTGACTTTGAGCTTAGGGATCACTCTTGTCTGTTTGAAGGTTCTTATGGGATGTAATGAATAGAACCTAGGGAGGTTCTCTGCACAGCAAATCCATTAGATATATTCTCACTTTGACCCTAAAATTCCAATTTTTATTTAAGTTATGTCCCAAGCCAGAAATATCCCAAAATAATTATAAGCTAGAAGGTTAAGTGGCCATCAGTAAATATCCATAAACTGTTAAAGTATAAACTCATTATAAGCATTATCTGACAAAATATAAAAGTGTCCAGAATAAAAAAGCATGGGTGAAGGTCAATCTTTTTTAACTACTTTACTAACAGAGGACATGGCCTGCCTATGTAAGGTAGTGAAATCTCATAATAGTATTAATGACCCCAGAAAATTATGTTTTGTGATTCAGGATGTCAGTCTTAATGAAAAATCAGATATATTGGACAATATTTTAAAAAATTAGTAGACCCTTGAGTAGAAAAAGAAAAAGACTTTGGCCCAAGGAGGGCAGAGTGTTTAAGAAAATAAGAAAATATTAGCCATAACGTAAACTTTTGCTACTTTCTTTTTAATTTTGATTTATTTTCTGTAAAGGATTGTATTAACCTCTGTTTCTGCAGTCTTTCTGAACAAAGAGATCACCTTCTCCCATCTTAATTGAAGATTTAAGGGGGTAAAATCTGTAAGGGTAATGTTGCAAGCAGATAAATAGGTTCAGTAATTAGGTTATTTTTTTAGAGGGGGATAAAAGAAACTGCCTAACCCTAAAGGCATAAGCCCAAAGGCATGAGGACCACATCCTTTTGACTTATAAATACTGACTTCTGACTTTAGAAACAAGAAACTGAAGCAATACCCAGGGAAGTGGAAGTGTGGACTATTATATAAAAGGAGAAATTAAAGGTTATGTTAAGAATATGAATGGGCCAAAAGAGTCCTTGAGAGAAAACTCAGATTATGTTATAAGCAATTATATGGGATTATTTTATTATTATTATTTTATTATTTTTGGTTTTGGGGTCACACCTGGCAGTGCTCAGGGGTTACTCCTGGCTCCACACTCAGAAATTGCTCCTGGCAGGCTCGGGGGATACCGGGATTCAAACCAATGACCTTCTGCGTGAAAGGCAAATGATTTACCTCCATGCTATCTGGCCCATATTATTATTATTTTTAAGATTTGATTTAAGGTAATATGGTTTACAGTATTGTTAATGACAGTTTTTTTTAATAAATAAAAGAATCCATCACCATGCCCTTCCCCATCTTCCTTCCTTACAATCCTGTGAAAAGTTGATTACTGGTGGGATGATTTTTTGTAGGGGGGAATTAGATAAATTTCTAATCCAGTTTATGCAATCTTGCTAGCCCTTGGTGCAGTTTGTTCATTTTATTTTACCCATCCTGATAGATTTATAGTGTCTTCTCATAAAGGTTTAAATTTGTGTTCCCTTCATGGTCAGTGATGTTAAAAATATTTTTATGTGATTACTTTATCTGTAAATACTGTTGAAAAGAGAGTATATTATGTCTTTTGCAAAATTTTCTAATTAGAGCAAATTTTTTATAAAATTTTTATTTTGACCAAATTTATTACATATCTTTCACAGTAATATTTTAGGTACCTATTAACATTTAATCAGCAGGATTCCCATCACCAAAGTTGTTCTCTCTCCAACACCCTCTCAGCTTGCATCCTATATCCCCCTCTCTTACCCTTTGGGCTGGTAGTATAAGTGGTCCTCTCTGTGTCTAGCTTCTTGTAGATTGGGTATCGATTCTTTAGTCATTGGCTTTAGAGTTGGTGCTTAAATCCGATCATTTTTATTACTATGTAGTGATCATACAACTGTTTGGTCTTGGTACCGTTCATTATTTCCCCTCAATTTGAGAGGTGGAACAAGACAGTTCAAGTTATGTGGTTCTATTTGAAGAAAGGAAAAGCAATAAAATGGGGTTAAAATCAAACAAGCCAAAAATGGGCAGAGTCCTTAGAGTCTCTCAACATCAGTTTGAGAGAAGAAAGGGGAAAAGGAAGAGAAACACCACAACAATACAAAAAGAAAAAATCAAATAAAAAATCCAATGAGCACTACAGCAATAAAGACAAACACCACATAATAACCATGGTCCTGAAATAAAAACAAAACATGTGCAAAAATGAAAACAACAACACAATAACAAAACAAAAAAACAAAAATAAATAAATAAATAAAATTATTTTGTGCTGCTTCTTTATTTTTTCTGCACAAGCACAGTAAATATTGAGAAAATTAGAAAGGGAATTCCCTTGGCCTAAGAGATACAGGGTTTCTCAGCCTTTGAAGTATACTTTCATGGGAAAAACTACAGACTCCTTGCATGTTCATTTACTCTCCCGTAGGTCCTTTTGTGGTGTATGGAAGGTTTCTGCTCCATCATGGGTGATACAATCAGATCTCTGTATCTAATGATCCTGGTATCTGCACAGGTCAAGAAATGGAGCTTGTGATGAAGTCTTTCTTTATGGTTCTAGAAGTACTGTTCCTTCACTGTCGTTTTAATCAGTCTTCTGTAGTTGGTGGTCTTGTTCATTGCGTTGATCCTAGGATGAAGTCTGGGGTAGAGACTTTCATTATGTTTTCAGAAGACCCATTCAATTGCAGTTGTCTCAATCAGACCTATAGGTTTATTGATCTTTGTTGTTGTACAGATCATAGGCCAAAACCTAAACTAGGGCTTTTTTTTATTGGTTCCAGGATACATTCTGCCCAGTCATGGTTGTTAGTCAGTCGTCTGTAGATAGTTATCTTGGCTTTTGCACAGATCAAAGGATGACAAGTCTTCTGATTTTGTCTTATCATTAGATGGTGAGGTAAGACAAACTGCTCTTAGATCAAGTTGTTACCATTTCCTTGTTGTCAGGATATCATATTAAAACTGGCACATGTTGATGCCAGAGCAGTATTAAGGATGTCCCAGAGGGGGCTTGGTTCCTGGAGCTGTTTTGGAGAACCTTGTCATTTCTATGTCTAGGATACAGGGTTCAAGGTTGGACGGTTGCTCTCTAATCCCCTGGATTCTAAATTGAGTCCATATAATAGGTGTTCAAGGTGGGAGGTGCCCCTGTATTGTAAAAAAAAGTATGAGTTCTAATCCCTAGTAGAAAAGAGCTTATTTTTATATGTAAAATTTCCCCTTTTTTTTAGTATGCCTTTGCAGGATGAAATGGTGCTACATTATATTGCTGATGTGTTTGGGGGTGGGGAGAGAAGAAAACAGAAACAAAACAAACAAACAATATATATATATATATATATATATATATATATATATATATATATATATATATATACTCACATATATATAAAGAAAAAGAATTTTTAAAATGAATTTTAAAAAGTAATTGAAGGAACAAAGTGATGCAGGAGACTACCTTACATTTGGGGAAAAACAGGTTAAGAGGTAGTATTATATAGGTCTTAAATTTATGAAGGAAGTATAGGCTTCACCATCATCTTTTGAGATTTTCTTGTGGGGTGTGGGATCCAGGGTGCATTTCATCACACACCCTGGTCAAATTTCTAAGATTTAATAAAATATCACTGTCAATTTTTGTCTCAGGACCATATTTTTGGTTCCACATGTATAAATTCTTTAGCAAAGTATCTCATGAATTCATTCCTACATTCCTAATAGTTTTGTAATTTTAATTTCATATATATGTATATATTTTTGATTTTTTAAAACATAGGTCAAATTATTATTATTATATAACTAAATAATCACTTGAATAGCATTTAAATTAGATATCAAAAAAGAATTTTGACTTTTCTCAAACATTTATTGGCCACATTTGTGAGACTATATTTTGGCTTTCTTTGTGCTAATGACCCATGTGTTTCTGTCTATATCCCAATAGCACATTTTCAATTATTCTAGTAAGTTCTGAATTTAAATATACTGATTATTCTCACTTTACTATTTCTAAAAATTTGGCAACATTAATTTTGTGGCCTTCAAAAGTTTTAAAAGATAGATATATCTGCAAAATATTGCTGTAAGTCTGATGAAAATTTGTTTTAAAGCATCATATCAGTTTTAGAAGAAACTAGTATGTATGGGGTTTTTTGTTTGTTTGTCTGTTTTTTATGAGACAGGGTCTTGCTATGTTGCCCAGGCTGGAGTACAGTGGCTATTAAACAGGTGTGATCCCACTACTGATGAGTATGGGAACTTTGACCTGTTCGGGGGGTGGGGGGGTGTCACCATATTGATGTCGAACTTAGTGCGGACACCCAATGGGCATAGCGCACTGCAGCTCAGAACTCCTGGACTCAAGCGATCCTCCGACCTCAGCCTCCCGAATAGCTGGGACTACAGGCGAGCGCCACCACTCCCGGCATTATGTATGTTTTCTATGTTATTTTTGTCAATCTGTGAAAGTGTTCCTACAAATATTAAATATACAGCATTGGTTTCTTTTATCAGTTGCATTATTTTTAGGCACAAGTTCTGATAGAAGTACTTTTAAATATTTGTACAAATCTCATATTTTAAAATATAAAGATTAGGGGCAGAAATGACAACACAATGATAGGGCATTTGCCTTGCACATGGCTGACTCAGGATGAACCTGAGTTTGATCCCTGGCATCCCAGATGGTCCAATAAGCCAGAGTGATTTCTGAGTCATAACCAGGAGTAACCCCTGAGTGTCATCAAACTATGGCTCAAAAACCAAAAATTAAAAAAATAAAGTATAAACATTATAGTTTAATATTTCTTTTATGACTTTGGATAGAAATATAATTGAATTTCAATGGCTTTTACAATGAGACATTTATAAACTCAGTGGATTAGAAATATATTTTTTATAAATAATATTATTGTGATCAACATGAATCAGAAATCTTTCACAATAATATTTGTAGTGCATAGTGGCATTGAATCAGGGGTATCCTATCACCAGTATTGTCCTCCTTCCACCCCAGTTCCCATCATCCCTCTCCTTTGCCCCCCAGACTGCTAGGGTAACTGGTCCCCTCTGTGTATAGCTTGTTGAAGATTGGCTATTGATTCTGTTGTTGTTGACTTTGAGTTTGGTGTTTAAGTCTGATCCCTTTTTCTTTCTACTCATTGTTCATACTACTGTTTGGTTCTGGTATCATCCAGTTTTCTTTCCCTTCAATTTATGAGGCAGAACAAAATGATTCAAGTTATGTGGCTCTGTTTGAAAAAAAAAAGAAAAGAAAAGAAGAGAGAAAGAAAAATGAAAAAAACGGGGGAAGTTTATTTAGAGGTTATAAATATCAATTTAAAAAGAAGAAAGAGGAAAAAAAGAAAACCATAACAAAAAATACAAACAAAAAATATAAAAAAGAAGGCTTCAGCCTAGGATTTGTACAATAACCAAAATCTCTAATTCCAGAGACCTGACTTTGACAACTGTGACAGAGCAGAACTTCCAGAAATGTAATGAAAGACTACTCTAGATTTCAGCCTAGGATCTGTGCAAAAACCAAAACCACCAGTTACAGAAAATTGATTGCAACAACAATGATAGAACAAAACTGCTAGAACCGTAAAGAAAGATGCTAATGTAGGATTCATCCTAAGACTTGTGCAAATACAAAGATCTCAATATAGAGGCCTAATTCTATCATCCTTAACTTAGCAGAAAGTTTCCTAGCACCATAAAAAGTCCTTGGGGTGTGAAAAGGAGAGTGTATGGAGCCTGGAGTTATTCTCAATAAAGTATGTTTCAAGGGCGGAGAAACCTTGTATCTTTTAGGTCAAGAAAATTTTCTTTCTAATTTCTCCAATTTATTGTGTCTATGCCAAAAACCAAACTAAACCAAACAAACAAAAAAAAATCTTGCCACACCAGTCCCCTTCTTTTTTTCTCTCTCTCTTTTTCTTTTGTTCTTGTGGTTATTGTTTGGATTATAAATATTTTTATAATTTTATAGAATTTTCTATGAAGACAAACGTCTTAACATATGGGGACGAGTTTAATTCTACTCTATTATTTGAATGTGTTTAATTTACTTACCTTGGCTATTGTACTAAAATTTTTAACATTTTTTCTGATAGCTTCAGACATCTTCACACCTACATTAAATATAATTATATTATATTTTTAATTATATAATTTTTAATTATATAATTAAATATAATTCTGTAAGATTGTTTTAAAAATGCTTTTTAACAAGTTAACTTTCCCTCTTCTGTTTTTTGAATTATTGTGGATAGGGATTAAATTGTATTAAATGTTTTTCTACCATAGTTACTAAGAACATGTGCTACATATTATATGACTGGTTACCATGCTGATTGACATAGACATATTTTGAATATTTATGTAGCAGACTAGTTAGGAACAAACACAATTTAGTCACAGCTCAGAAAATACAATATATATATATATATTGCTTTTACTAAATACATTTAAAAGAAATTAGCCTCATATTTGAGTGGTAGTTGTTTAGTCATCTTTGTATATTATTATTTTTTATTAGAGTATTCCTAGATTTGTTAAAGGAAGAAAATTTTCCTCCATTTTCTTAGAATGTCTAAGGACGCAAAAGAAAGAACTAGTGGAGTAAAGCAAGCTTTCCTGCTAGTGCAGTCCCCATGATGCCTGGTATAAAGGCAAGGTGAGTAGACCAACCCAAAGAACAGAACCAGAAGCTCTGCTCCATTCCATGGTCATGTACTCCTCTTAGTCAATGAACTCCAGCATGAGATGTATAAAACACCAAATGTCAACCATGACAATGAGGAAACTATGTGGGTTCCATCATGTTTAGGTAATGAAGACTGTAGCTCTAATGAATCAAAAAGTACAAAACACCTATTTAGACTCTCAGATAAAGATTTTAAAGAAAATTATTGAAGATTTTTCATGGAACTCAAAGAAAGAACAGAACAAATTATAAATAAGAATCAAAAGGAGATGAACGTAGAAATGAGAAAATTTTTAACTGAAATAACAGGATTTAAAAACTTGGTAGGCAAAACGAATACCTCATTGGAAAAACTCTCCAAAAGAGTAACTGTGGCTGAGACATAATCAGTGAGCTGGAAACTGAGATGCATAGCAACTTTTGGTTTCCACTGATCTGAGGGTCTGTCTGTATCCCAATACCATGCCGTTTTGATAACTATTGCTTTGTAGTACAGTTTAAAGTTGGGGAAAGTAATGCCTCCCATTTTCCTTTTCCCTAGGAGTGCTTTAGCTATTAGAGGGTATTTATTGTTCCAGATGAACTTCATAAGTGTTTGATCCACTTCTTTGAAGAATGTCATGGGTATTTTTAAGGGGATCACATTAAATCTGTATAATCCTTTGGGGAGTATTGGCATTTTAATTATGTTAATCCTGCCAATCCATGAGCAGGGTATGTGTTTCCATTTCCGTGTGTCCTCTGTCGTCTAGTCCAACCTCTATGGAAAGCGATATGGAGATTCCTTCAAAATCTGGAAATTGATCTCCCATTTGACCCAGCTATTCCACTCCTAGGGACATACCATAAGAACACAAGAACACAATACAAAAACCCCTTCCTCACACCTATATTTATTGCAGCACTATTCACAATAGCCAGGCTCTGGAAACAACCAAGATGCCCTTCACCAGACGAATGGCTAAAGAAACTATGGTACATATACACAATTGAATATTATGCAGCCTTCAGGAGATGACATTATGAAATTTTCCTATACATGGATGTACATGGAATCTATCATGCTGAGTGAAATAAGTCAGAGAGAGAGAGATAGACACAGAATAGTCTCACTCATCTATGTGTTTTAAGAAAAATAAAAGTCATCTTTGCAACAATCCTCAGAGACAGTGAGAGGAGGGCTGGAACTTCCAGCTCACTTCATGAAGCTCACCACAAAGAGTGATGAGTGCAGTTATAAAAATAACTACACAGAGAACTACCATAATCATGTGAATGAATGAGGGAACTGGAAAGCCTGTCTAGAGTACAGGCAGGGGTGGGGTGGAATGGAGGGAGATTTGGGACATTGGTGGTGGGAATGTTTGACTGGTGAAGGGGGGTGTTCTTTACATGATGGAAACCTAATCACAATCATATATGTAATCAAGATGTTTAAATAAAGAAAAAAAGTTTCAAATGAAAAATAAATAAATAAATAATAAAAAATAGTTAAGATATGCTTCCATTTCCGCGTGTCCTCTCTTATTTCTTGGAGCAGAGTTTTATAGTTTTCCTTGTATAGGTCCTTCACATTTTTAGTCAAGTTGATTCCAAGATATTTGAGTTTGTGTGACACTATAGTGAATGGAGTTGTTTTCTTAATGTCCATTTCTTCCTTATTAGTATTGGTGTATAGGAAGGCCATTGATTTTTGTGTGTTAATTTTGTAGCCTGCCACCTTGCTATATGAGTCTACTGTTTCTAGAAGCTTTTTGATAGAGTCTTTGGAGTTTTCTAAGTAGAGTATCATGTCATCTGCAAACAGTGAGAGCTTGACTTCTTCCTTTCCTATCTGGATTCCCTTGATATCCTTTTCTTGCCTAATCCCTATAGCGAGTACTTCCAGTGCTATGTTGAATAGGAGTGGTGAGAGAGGACAGCCTTGTCCTGTGCCAGAATTTAGAGGAAAGGCTTTCAGTTTTTCTCCATTGAGGACAATATTTGCCTCTGGCTTGTGGTAGATGGCCTTAACTATATTGAGAAAGGTTCCCTCCATTCCCATCTTGCTGAGAGTTTTGATCAAGAATGGGTGTTGGACCTTGTCAAATGCTTTCTCTGCGTCGATTGATATGATCATGTGATTTTTATTTTTCTTGCTGTTGATGTTGTGTATTATGTTGATAGATTTACGGATGTTAAACCAGCCTTGCATTCCTGGAATGAAACCTACTTGATCGTAGTGGATGATCTTCTTAATGAGGCATTGAATCCTATTTGCCAGGATTTTGTTGAAGATCTTTGCATCTGCATTCATCAGCGATATTGGTCTGTAATTTTCTTTTTTCGTAGCATCTCTGTCTGGTTTAGGTATCAAGGTAATGTTGGCTTCATAAAAGCTATTTGGAAGTTTTCCTGTTTTTTCAATTTCATGAAAGAGTCTTGCCAGGATTGGTAGTAGTTCCTCTTGAAAGGTTTGAAAGAATTCATTAGTAAATCCATCTGGGCCTGGGCTTTTGTTTTTGGGCAGACATTTGATTACTTTCTTAATTTCCTCAATAGTAATGGGTGTGTTTAGATATGCTACATCCTCTTCATTCAATCGTGGAAGATTATAAGATTCCAAAAATTTATCCATTTCTTCCAGGTTTTCATTTTTAGTGGCATAGAGTTTCTCAAAGTAGTTTCTGATTACCCTTTGAATCTCTACCATATCAGTAGTGATCTCTCCTTTTTCATTCCTAATACGAGTTATCAAGTTTCTCTCTCTTTCTTTCTTTGTTAGTTTTGCCAGTGGTCTATAAATCTTGTTTATTTTTTCAAAGAACCAACTTCTGCTTTCGTTGATCTTTTGGATGGTTTTTCTGGTTTCCACTTCATTGATTTCTGCTCTCAGCTTTGTTATTTCCTTCTGCCTCCCTATTTTTGGATCCTTTTGTTGAGCACTTTCTAATTCTATGAGCTGCGTCATTAAGCTATTCAGGTATGCCCCTTCTTCTTTCCTGATGTGTGCTTGCAAAGCTATAAATTTTCCTCTCAGTACTGCTTTTGCTGTGTCCCATAGGTTCTGATAAATTGTGTCTCCATTGTCATTTGTTTTCAGGAAGGTTTTGATTTCCTCTTTGATTTCATCTCAGACCCACTGATTATTCAGTATGAGGCTATTTAACTTCCAGGTGTTAAAATTTTTCTTCTGTGTCCCTTTGTAGTTTATATATAATTTCAGGGCTTTGTGGTCAGCAAAGGCAGCCTGCAAAATTTCTATCCTCTTGATATTATGGAGATATGTTTTGTGTGCTAACATGTAGTCTATCCTAGAGAATGTCCCATGTACATTAGAGAAAAATGTGTATCCAGGCTTCTGGGGGTGGAGTGTCCTGTATATATCTACTAGGCCTCTTACTTCCATTTCTCTCCTCAGGTCTAGTATATTCTTGTTGGGTTTCAGTCTGGTTGACCTGTCTAGTGTTGACAATGCCGTGTTGAGGTCTCCCACAATTATTGTGTTGTTATTGATATTATTTTTCAGATTTGTCAACAGTTGTATTAAATATTTTGCTGGCCCCTCATTCGGTGCATATATGTTTAGGAGGGTGATTTCTTCCTGCTGTACATATCCCTTGATTAATACAAAATGTCCATCTTCGTCCCTTACAACTTTCCTAAGTATAAAGTTTGCATCATCTGATATTAATATGGCCACTCCAGCTTTTTTTTGGGTGTTGTTTGCTTGGATGATTTTCCGCCAGCCTTTTATTTTGAGTCTATGTTTGTTCTGACTATTCAGGTGCGTTTCTTGTAGGCAGCAGAAGGTTGGATTGAGTTTTTTGATCCATTTAGCCACTCTGTGTCTCTTAACTGGTGCATTTAGTCCATTGACATATACCCTGCATATACAAATACATATGCATTTTTGGCCTGATTTCATCCTGGTTGCGGCCCATCTGCCAGCCTGCCTTCCTGTGAGCCTTCCGTGGAGGTGAGTTGACACGCCCAGAAAGGGAGAAGCCAGAGGAGCACGGTTGCTCTGCTCCCCTTCGCGACGGTGCACAGCATTTAGCCAATGAATACAATCACAACACGTAGAAAAACACGCAGTATTAGTGTGACAATGGGAAAACAACATGGGCCAGTGCCAGACATAGAGAATGAAGATGGCAACTCTGATGACTTGAACATGATCAACCACCTAGTCAGTCTCTCAGATAAGGAGTTTAGAGTTGCAATATGGAACATGTTCAAAGAACTCAAACAAAGTATAGAAGAGAAAACTAAAAAGAATCAGGAGAATATGAAGATAGAAATGAGAAAACTCCAAATGGAAATTTCAGATCAAATAACAGGTCTGAGAAACTCAGTAGATGAATTGAAGAAAAACATGTTTGAGATTTCCCACAGGTTAACAGCAGCTGAGGATAGAATCAGTACACTGGAAGATGAGATACATAACAATTACATACAGCAGAAGAAATTGGAAAAAAGCCTCAAAGCAAATGATCAAACAATGGAAAAATTACTCAAAGAATGGGAACAGATGAAAATAGAAGTCTATGATAAGCTCAACAGAAACAACTTAAGAATCATTGGAGTCCCAGAGACTCAGGAAGAAAATCTCCGGGAAGAATCAACAGTCAAGAACATCATTAAAGAGAAACTACCAGAGATAATGAATACATGTGATCAAATCCTGCATGCCCGAAGAGTGCCAACTAAAAGAGACCCCAGAAAAAACACCCCAAGACACATCCTAGTCACAATGACGAATCCCATAGATAGAGACAGAATTCTGAAAGCAGCAAGATCGAAAAGAGAAATTGAGCATATACCCTGCTCATGGATTGGCAGGATTAACATCATTAAAATGGCAATACTCACCAAAGCACTGTACAGATTTAATGCGATCCCCCTAAAGATACCCATGACATTCTTCAAAGAAGTGGACCAGGCACTTTTGAAATTTATTTGGAACAATAAACACCCTCGAATAGCTAAAGCAATCATTGGGAAAAAGAATATGGGAGGAATTACTTTCCCCAACTTTAAACTTTACTACAAAGCAATAGTTATCAAAACAGCATGGTATTGGAATAAAGACAGGCCCTCAGATCAGTGGAATAAGCTTGAATATTCAGAGAATGTTCCCCAGACATACAATCATCTAATTTTTGATAAAGGAGCAAAAAATCCTAAATGGAACAAAGAAAGCCTCTTCAACAAGTGGTGTTGGCAAAACTGGGTAGCCACTTGCAAAAAATTGAACTTAGACCCCCAGCTAACATCATGTACGAAGGTAAAATCCAAATGGATTAAAGACCTCAATATCAGCCCCAAAACCATAAGATATATAGAACAATACGTAGGTAAAACACTCCAGGACATTGAGGCTAAAGGCATCTTCAAGGAAGAAACTGCACTCTCCAAGCAAGTGAAAGCAGAAATTAACAGATGGGAATATATTAAGCTGAGAAGCTTCTGCACCTCAAAGGAAATAGTGCCCAAGATACAAGAGCCACCCACTGAGTGGGAGAAACTATTCACCCAATACCCATCAGATAAGGGGCTAATCTCCAAAATATACAAGGCACTGACAGAACTTTACAAGAAAAAAAACATCTAATCCCATCAAAAAATGGGGAGAAGAAATGAACAGACACTTTGACAAAGAAGAAATACAGATGGCCAAAAGACACATGAAAAAGTGCTCCACATCACTAATCATCAGGGAGATGCAAATCAAAACAACGATGAGATACCACTTCACACCACAGAGAATGGCACACATCACAAAGAATGAGAATAAACAGTGTTGGCGGGGATGTGGGGAGAAAGGAACTCTTATCCACTGCTGGTGGGAATGCCGTCTAGTTCAACCTTTATGGAAAGCGATATGGAGATTCCTCCAAAAACTGGAAATCGAGCTCCTATACAATCCAGCTATACCACTCCTAGGAATATACCCTAGGAACACAAAAATACAATACAAAAACCCCTTCCTTACACCTATATTCATTGCAGCTCTATTTACCATAGCAAGACTCTGGAAACAACCAAGATGCCCTTCAACAGACGAATGGCTAAAGAAACTGTGGTACATATACACAATGGAATATTATGCAGCTGTCAGGAGAGATGAAGTCATGAAATTTTCCTGTACATAGATGTACACGGAATCTATTATGCTGAGTGAAATAAGTCAGAGAGAGAGAGAAAAACGCAGAATGGTCTCACACATTTATGGGTTTTAAGAAAAATGAAAGACATTCTTGCAATAATAACTTTCAGACACAAAAGAGAAAAGAGCTGGAAGTTCCAGCTCACCTCAGGAAGCTCATCACAAAGAGTGATGAGTTTAGTTGGATAAATAACTACATTTTGAACTGTCCTAATAATGAGAATGTATGAGGGAAATTGAGAACCTGTTTAGAGTACAGGCAGGGGTCGGGTGGGGAGGAGGGAGACTTGGGACATTGGTGATGGGAATGTTGCACTGGTGATGGGTGGTGTTAAAAAAAAAAAGAAAAAGTATAAAAGATGCACTACAATTTAGGATTTACTGGTCTGTGTGCTGCTAACTAAAAAAAAAAAAAAAAAAAAAAGAGCCTAGGCTCCCCAAGAGTCTAGTGGGCTCAGGTGCCCAACATTTGCATAACAGTACTAGGGTATCAAGGAAAAAAAAAATGAAACAATATATAAAGGGTCTATCAAAAAAAAATAGTTAAGATAAAGAGAAACATTTTTTTAAATCAAGGATATATAGAATGGGAAGAAATTACATTCTTAAATATATATGCACCTTCCATATTTCCCACTGTATTAACACTCTTCACCCTCAGTCCTAAATCTATTAGGCATCAAGATTGACCTCCTACCTCAATGAACCAGTACCCAGTACCCAAACGAAGAGACACCCAGTCAAACCCACACTTCGTTTCCTGCAAGAAAAAGCAGCTAACTCTACTGTGGACCCATGCTGCGCGGTGATCCCTACCATCTTCCCCTAAGGTGGACTGCTACTTGAAACCGGACTTGGGCCCAAAAGTAGCCCCAAGGCAGGAACTCTTACCAAGACCTCCCTGCCACAAATCTTTCACCAATCTGAAGAAGGTCAGGGGGTGTGATGGAAAGGTGCCTGGGAACCCACACACTACAAGAAAACCCAAAAGACAACGGGAAAACCTGTACTCCCAACATAAACATAAGATCTGTATTACACCTCCTCTTTACCTGCCTTTCCCCAAATGTAAGGTAGTCTTTTGCACCTCTTTGGTCCTTTAAATACTCCGTTAATTTTCTGGTCCACATATGCATATGTGAGCACATACATTTTTAATCCTATCTTTTTTTTTTTGTTTGTTTTGTTTCGTTTTGTTTTGTTTTAATCTTTTTTGGGTATGTGACCTGTTTTTGTTTTCCTCTCTGTCCACCCCCAAATGAACCAACAATATAACGTAGCACCATTTCTCCCTGCAAAGGCACACTAAAAAAAAGGGGAAATCTCTCACATAAAAAAGAGCTTTTATCTACTAGAGATAGAAACTCATAGTTGTTTACAATACAGGGATAACTCCTACCTTGAATATATGTCATGTGGAATCAACTTAGACTTCAGGAGAGTAGATCCCATCCATCGAACCTTGAACCCTGGATCCCAGTCACAGAAATGGCACAGTCCTTCACAACAGCTGCAAGTAACAAACCCCATCCAGGACAACCTTATTACTGCTGGAACACCAACGAGTGCCAGCTCTAATAAGATATCCTGACAACGAGGAAAAGGGGAACAACTTGACTTAAGAGCAGGTTATCCTGGCCCTCTAGCCACTGATAAGACAAAATCAGAAGACTTGTCACCCGCTGGTAGGTCCAAAAACCAAGAACGCGATTTACAGAGGACTGGCTGCTAGAACCATGACCAGACTGTATATATCTTGGGACCAATAAAAAAGCCCTAACCTAGGGTTTGAGCTACGACCTGCACAACAACCATGATCCCAGTTCCAAAGGTCTGGCAGAGACCATTGTAAGGGAATGGGGCTTCTGGAAACACAAGGAAAGGCATTATCCTAGGTGCCATCCCAGATTTAGTGCCAAGACCAAGACCAACAACCACAGAAGATGGACTAAAATGATATTGATGGAACAGAACTTCTACAACCACTAAGACTGACTTCATCATAAGTCTCACCCCTGTAACTGTGCCGATACTGCGATTGCTAGATACAGAGGACTCACTATATCACCCAGGAAGGACCAGAAGCCTCCCAAACATCACAAATGGACCACCGGGTGAATAAAGGATCATGAACAGAGTCTATAGTGGATCCCATGACAATATACTCCAAGGGCGGAGAAACCCCATACATCTTAGGCCATGTGAATCCCTTTTTGAATGACCCCAATATTTACTGTGCCTGGGCAGGGGGAAAAAATCTTGTCTATTTTTCATATATTACTTTTTATCTTCATGTACTACTATTATCATTTTATTTACCTATTTATTTTTGGTCGATTTCTTTATTTTAGTGTGGTTATTGAAGTTATTGCCCCATTTATCTTTTTTTTTTTCCTTTCTTTCAGATTTTTGGGAGGCACCAGGCAGCGCTCAGGGATTCTTCCTGGCTCCGGGCTCAGAGATTGCTTTGGGCGGGCATGAGGGACCATGTGGGGCACCAAGATTCGGGCCGATGACCTCATGCATGAAAGGCAGACGCCTTGCCTCTATATTATCTCTCTGGCCCCTTCTTTTCCCTCTTCATGTGCTATGCCATGGTGCCTATCTCAAGATCGCGGCGTGTTTTTTTTGTTTTGTTTTGTTTTGTTTTGTTTTTTTTGGTTGTGTATTTGTTGGTTTTGTTCTGTTCTGGTGGTGCTTAGCGTTTGCGTTGGAACTCTTAATAGATATTTGACACTGCATTTCGTAGGGGTCGAGTGTTTCACCTTCTTTTTCTCCTTCGCCTCTCAAATCTATGAGGAGAGCCTCTAGAAGAATTTTGCTTATTTCCGGCGTATTAGACTTTTACCCCAGTTTATCACTTTTCTCCTCTTCAAACAAAACCACATAACTTGAACTACCTTCGCCTACCTCCTAACTAGAGGGGGAAATAAAGGAGGCATCAGGACCAAACAGGTGTAAGACTACGAAGTAATAGGATAGGTACAGAGGGGACCACATATCCTAACAGCCCTAGGGGTGAGGGAAGAGGATATGGGAGGTAGGACAAAAAGGGAAGAGTAGGGAAGACAAACCGGTGATGGGAATCCCCTTTGATCTTATGTAAATATGTAACTAAGATATTATTGTCAACAATATGTAAGCCACTATGATCAAAATAAAAATTATGTTAAAAAATATATATGCACCTAATGATGGACCATCAAATATTAAGTTGAGATGCTTCTGCACCTTAAAGCAAATAATGCCTAGGATAAAAAATCCACCTGTAGAATGGGAGAAGCTATTCACCCAGTATCCATCAGATAAGGGTAACAGATAAGAAAAGAAATACAAATGGTCAAAAGGCACAAGAAAAATGCTCAGTATCACTAATCATCAGGGAGATGCAAATAAAAACAACAATGAGATATCCTCTCATGCCACAGAGACTAGCACACATCACAAAGAACAAGAACAATAAGTCAATCAGTGCTGGCAGGCATGTGGGAAGGAAGGAATTCTCATTCACAGCTGTTAGCATCATCTAATACAGCCATTATAGAAAATATTATAGAAATTCCTCAAAAAACTGGACATTGAGCTCTCATATGATCCAACTATATCACTCTTAGTGATATATTCTAGGTACACTAAGACGTAATACAAAAATCCCTTTCTCAAACCTATATTCATTGCAGTGCAATTTACAATAGCCAGACTCTGGAAAAAACCAATATGCCCATCAGCAGATGAATGACTAAGGAAACTGTAGAATATATATACAATGGAATATTATGCAACCATCAGGAGAGATGAAGGCATAAAATTTTTCTACAAAGAGGTGGACATGGAATTTATTATGCTGAGTAAAATAAGTCAGAGGGAGAGACAAAGAATAGTCTGACTCATCTATGGGTTTTAAGAAAAATAAAAGGCATTATTGAAATTATTCCCAGACATGAGGGCCAGAAGGACTGGCTCATAATATGAAGCTCACAACAAAGAGTGGTAAGTGCAGTTACAGAAATCACTACTCTGAGAACTATCATAGCAATGTCAAATGAGTGAAGGAAGTAGAATGCCTGTCTTGAATACAAGTGGCTGGGTGGTGAGGAGATGGGAGATGGGCAGCACTGGTGATGGGAATGTAGCACTGGTGAATGGGGAGTGTTCTCATTAGGACTGAAGCCCAACTACAATCGTGTTTGTAATCACGGTGTTTTAATAAAAATATTGTTTTGAAAAAATAAAACAATTCCTGACAAATCTGATTGAAGACATCAATAGCAACACAAATAATAGTAGGAGATCCTGACATCACTTGATAAGTCAACTAGGCTAAAACTTAACAAAAATATATTAACTCTAAAAGGAGAAATGCAAGAGAGTGGACTATTAGATATCTATAATGCATTAATCTCCACAAAAAATGGATATACAATCTTTTCTAATACACATGGATAACTCTCAAAAATTGATCACATGCTGGCCTATAAAGAATACCTCCATAAAATCAAGATAATAGAAATAGTATGAACTACCATTTAAGATCGTGATGCACTGAAATTAGAATTACAAAAAGGCACAGAGAAAGTATTTAATACCTAGAAATTAAACAGCTCACTAACAACAAGTGGGTCAGAAATTAAATCAAAGAGAATATCAAAAGATTTCTGGAAAAAAATAAGAATGAAGATACATATTATAAGAATTTGTGGGGCCGGGCGGTGGCGCTGGAGGTAAGGTGCCTGCCTTACCTGCGCTAGCCTAGGAGACGGACCGCGGTTCGATCCCCCGGCGTCCCATATGGTCCCCCAAGCCAGGAGCGACTTCTGAGCGCATAGCCAGGAGTAACCCCTGAGCATTACCGGGTGTGGCCCAAAAACCAAAAAAAAAAAAAAAAAGAATTTGTGTGACACAAAAAAAGTGGTACTAAGAGGAAATTTATATCTTTGCAAGCATTCACCAAAAAAAAAAAAAAAAAGAATGAGACTATAAATAAAACATAATGGCACAGTACATATAAATGAAAAGTAATCAACAAAATGAACCAAAAGTAGATAGGAGGAAATAATAATGCCTAGAGTGACATTGATGAAATGGAAATCCAAAAGACAATCTGAACAATTAATGAAAGCAAGTTTGGTTCTTTGGTAAAGTAAACAAGAATGATGAACCACTTACAAAACTCACAAAGAGAGAAACTTAATAACTAAATGAGAATTGAAAAGGTAAATATTACTACAAATACTACAGAAGGTAATGATAAATTACTTTGAAACACTCTATGCACAAAATGAGAAATGAAGGAATTTTTTAACTCATTTGCTCCGAAGGTTGAAGCAAGATGATATGGCATATCTTAGCAGACCTATTACAATTAAGGAAATTAAAATAGTAAACAAAAGTTTCCCCAAACAACAATGAATCCCACAGATAGAGACAGAATTCTGAAAGCAGCAAGATCAAAAAGGAAAATACATTCAAGGGAGCATCCTTGGGATTTACAGCAGACCTGTCACCAGAAACAGTCGAGGCCAGAAAGCAGTGGTGGAACATAGTGACAAAACTCAATGAAATAAATGCTTCGCCTAAAATACTGTACCCAGCAAAACTCACATTCAGGTTTGATGGAAAAATACATGGTTTCACAGACAAACAACAGTTCAGAAACTTTATAGACTCAAAATCAGTCTTAAGAGAAAAAAAATGAAAGACCTAATTTAAGACAAGAATGACCAAGAGACACACCAAATTTCGATATAAACATGGCATTTAAATTCCAGGACAATTCTTTCTCTCAATGTCAATGGACCAAATACACCAGTTAAGAGACACAAAGTGGCTAAATGGATCAAAAAACTCAATCCAACCTTCTGTTGCCTACAAGAAACACAACTGAATAGTCAGAACAAACATTGACTCAAAATAAAAGACTGGAAGAAAATCATCCAAGCAAACAATGCCGATAAAAAAAAGCTGGAGTGGCCATACTAATATCAAATGATGCAAACTTTATACTCAGGAAAGTTGTAAGGGACAAAGATGGGCATTTTATATTAATCAAGGGATATTTACAGCAGGAAGAATCACTCTCCTAAACATAAATGCACTAAATGAGGCTCCAGCAAAATATTTAATACAATGTTGACAAACATGAAAAATAATATCAATAACAACACAATAATTATGGGGAACCTCAGTACTGCTTTGTTAACACTGGATAGGTCAACCAGACTGAAACCCAACAAGAATATATGAGACCTGAGAAGACAAATGGAGAAAAGAAGTCTAGTAGATATATATAGGACACTCCAGCCCCAGAAACCTGGGTACATTTTCCTCCAATGTACATGGGACATTCTCCAGGATAGACTACATGCTGGCACATAAAACATACCTCCATAATATCAAGAAGATAGAAATTTTGTAGGCCACCTTTGCTGACCACATGGCTCTGAAATTATATGTGAATTCCAAAGGGACACAGAAGAAAACATTAACACCTGGAAATTAAACAGCCTCATACTGAATAACCAGTGGGTCTGAGAAAAAAATCAAAGAGGAAATCAAAACTTTCCTGGAAACAAATGATAATAAAGACACAAACAATCAGAACTTATGGGACACAGCAAAAGCAGCACTGAGAGAAAAATTTATAGCTATGCAAGCACACATCAGGAAGGTAGAAGAGGCCTACCTGAATAGCTTAATGATGCAGCTCATAGAATTAGAAAGTGCTCAACAAAAGGACCAAAGAAAGGGAGACAAAAGGAAATAACAAAGCTGAGAGCAGAAATCAATGAAGTGGAAACCCAGAAAACAATCCAAAAGATCAATGAAAGCAGAAGTTGGTTCTACGAAAAAATAAACAAGATTGATAGACCACTGGCAAACTCACAAAAACAAAAGCCCAGGCATAGATGGATTCACTACTGAATTATTTCAAACTTTCCAGGAGGAAATACTACCAATCTTTCATGAAATCAAAAAAACGGTAACACTTCCAAATAGCTTTTATAAAGCCAACATCAACTTGATACCTCAACCAGACAGAGATGCTACGAAAAAAAATTACAGACCAATATCGCTGATGAATGCAGATGCAAAGATCCTCAACAAAATCCTGGCAAATAAGATTCAATGCCTCATTAAGAAGATCATGCACTATGATCAAGTAGGTTTCATCCCAGGAATGCAAGGATGCTTTAACTTCCATAAATCTATCAACATAATACACAACATCAGCAACAAGAAAAAAGAAAATCACATGATCATATCAATAGATGCAGAGAAAGCATTTGATAAGGTCCAAAACCCATTCTTGAACAAAACTCTCAGCAAGATGGGAATGAAAGAACCTTTCTCAATATAGTTAAGGCCATCCACCACAAGCCAGTGGCAAATATTATCCTCAATGGAGAAAAACTAAGAGCCTTCCCTCTAAATCCTGGCACAAGAATAGGCTGTCCTCTCTCACCACTCCTATTCAACATAGCACTGGAAGTACTTGCTATAGCGATTAGGCAAGAAAAATATATCAAGGGAATCGAAATAGGGAAGGAAGATGTCAAGCTCTCGATGTTTGCAGATGACATGATACTCTACTTAGAAAATCCTAAAGACTCTACTAAAAAGCTTCTAGAAACAATAGACTCAAATAGCAAAGTGGCAGGCTACAAAATTAACACACAAAAATCAATGGCCTTTCTATACACCAATAGTAATAAGGAAGAAATGGACATTAAGAAATCAACCCCATTCACAATAGTGCCACACAAACTCAAATATCTTGGAATCAACTTGACTAAAAATGTGAAGGACATCACACATAATCTGAATATACTAAACAAGTTCATGGAGATTAGTGGAAAAGCAGACATGCATGGGCAATTTTTGAGAGAATTGCCCCCCAGCTTTCCTGAGCATTCTTTAATGTTCAAGCGCACCATGATCCTTTTGGGGAGCACATATTTGTGTGAAAAGTTATTCTCCACATTGAACTTCAATAAGTCAAAGTACAGGTCTAGGCTTAATGATGATCATATTCAAGCCATACTGAGGGTCTTAACTGTTTCCTCTCTAAAGCCAAATGTGGTTCAGATTTGTGAGAAGAAGCGCTGTCAAGTCTCTGGAAGCAAGGAGTAGGCAAAAGATGCTATGTTCAGAAGAACTGTTCTTGATCTTCATTCAAAGTTCTATTCATGTTCAGAAGAAATAATTAAAACTGTAATAATAATGACATTTGAGGACTTTTTTTGTTGAAATCCTTTATGCGGCCCTGCCTCACCCCAATTTTGCCTCCTGCTGCCCCCAGGTAAATTGAGTTTGAGACCCCTGGCTTAGAATTAAAGTTTTGGATATTTTTGTGCCATTTTATTCCATTTTGCTTGCATTACTATTAGAAAACATACTGCATGGTTTCAGCTATTTTATTATTGACACTTTTATGCCTGAGGGTAAGGTTTATATTACAGTATGTTCTATAATCATAAATATAATATATTAATTTGGGGAGGGTCTACTCTTGTTTATTAAATCCCATTATTTTTTATTTCTGTTTTCCTTATTTTTCTTCCTAGTTATTCATTTATTTTGGAAGTCATATTTTAACCCTGCCTCAAAAAGTGATTAAGAATCTGTTTATGTTCTTTCAGTTGATTAGTTTTTGGTTCATATTTTGCATCTCTTTTATCCACTTTATTTTAATTAGCTTTGTATCGAGATAGCCTCTATTATTTAATTTTGTTTTTATATCATAATTTCATTTTTATAATGTTTGCTTCATCTGATGATGTACACATTTCTGCTTTGTTTTTTTAATATTTTATTATTTATATTTGATCAATGTAATGTGGGTTTTTTTTGGTGGGGGTCACATCTGGCTGCGCTCAGGGGTTGCTCCTGACTTTATGCTCAGAAATTGCGCTGGTAGGCTTGGGGGATCATATGGGATGCCAAGATTTGAACCACTGTCCTTCTGTATGTGCGGCAAACACCCTACCTTCATGCTATCTCTCCGGCCCCAATCTATTGTGTTTTGATTATTTTTTTTTTGGATGAGTCACGTCAGGGATTCTCAAGTGTTACTCCTGGCTCTACACTCAGAAATTACTCCTGACAATGCTTGGAGGACCATATAGGATGCTAAGGATCAAAGCAGGGTCTGCTGTGTGCAACACAATTGTCCTATCCTCTGTATTATCACTCTAGAGTCTAGCCCTACTGTATTTTGATATTTAAATTTAGGTCATTAATTTTAATTTAGATATGTTTTGACATATGTTTGCCATTTAATTGTTTTTCCAGTATTCTATTTTATTATCTGTAACTTAAATGTTTTCTAGAATTTCATTTAGATTTATTTTCTGGTTTTTGTTTTTGTTTTGTTTGGGGTCACACACAGAAATAGTCAGGGTTCCTCTTCACCCAGGATTTATTCTTGGCAATGCTTGGGGACCATATGGGATGCCAGAGATAAAACAGTGGTCAACCTTGCAAAAAAGCAAGCACCTTACCTGTTGGTACTAATGCTCTGGTCACTTAATTTATCTTATTAATAGTGAAAATTAAAATTAACAGATAAAAAGCTAACTTATAATAATCCATGCAATGGAAGAGTACTGTGTAATATAAATATTTGATATCGATAATACACTGGCAAAATCTATAGAAGAAATTATTCTAAACAAATTCTTGAAATGGTATGTCTTACATAATTCTATTTATATAACTTTGTTAAAATTATAAAATAAAATTAAAAAATGTATTGGTGGTTGCCAGGGTTTAAGGAAAGACTGAAGTCTAAAGAAATAGGACTATGTGATGATTCCTTATTAAAAAAAAAAAGTGAATATTCTGGTTCCTGACACTATCAGCATCACTGTTCAGATAGTGAAGTAATTTGCAAGTACATTAGTAAAAACTTAATGATAAAGGCTATTCTCCCAAGATATTTTTGGACTTTCAATCATATCATGGAAATCTATATTGAACCAAAGTGAAAAGTATAATTTAAAAGGAGGTGTGGGGTGTAGAAGTCAGATTTCAGTGGGTTACAACGCTCAGAGTAATAGAGAATTAAATACGGCAAATATTATGTTGTCAACTATAGTAAGGCTAGTATAATTTATAGACTTTTCCTTTTCTTATACAATTGAAAAGGAGTTATTTGCCCTGATTTAATGCTCAATTCAGAGTTTTTCTCAAGACCTTCTCCCTGGGTGAACTCAGACTCTCCCCCTCCTTTTTAAACTTCATAATGCCAATCATTTATTTCCAAACTGACACTGTTACCCTTTTCTGCATGAGCTTAAAATTCATGCATCCCATTGTGTAGCAGACACATTCTTGTGGCTATCTGAACACACCTGAATCCCTCATTTTTGCTCCCTAACAGTCTCTAATTCAATTAGTGTCACCACCATCTTACTGTTCAGCCTAATTAGTAACCTGGGAATTATTCTTGACTTCAGAATAACTCTCAGACCCCTTGCCATTCAAGCACCAAGAGTAGACACTTCATTTTCACATCTATTTTTGCCTTGGTCAGGTTCCCATAGTTCTCTCAGAATACTGCTATGTTTTCTTCTAATTTTCCTGGCTTGAGATTTGCCTACTTCAAATAATTGGCACATTTTCCACAGCCTTCTAAATTTCAAATTTTCTGTCATACCCCACTGCCCGCACAGAAATTCTGAAAATGCATGTCAAAATAAAAAACCCCTTATTATATGATCCCTACACATCTCCTTTTTCATACAGGGTTTTCTGTCTTTTCTTGTATTGTAATGGACCTCTACTAACAAAACACTGTTTTTCTAAGAAACTCCTAGGATCTAATTTTTTGTTATTTGGGGGGAGGGTGTACACCCAGAAGTGTTCAGGTATTATTCCTGGCTTGGCACTCAGGAATTATGCCCGGCAGGCTTGAAAAACCAAATGGGATGCAAGAGATTGAACCCTGGTTGGCCTTTCTCAATATACTAGGAATCACATCCAGCAACATTTCAATTCTATTTCACCCTTATATCATTGTTATTCCCCCACATTTTTACAACAATGTATATATTTACTATGTTTTCCCATTATAACAAAAATTATTCAAAGGTTTAAAATATGTGCACAAATTTAAGATGATTTTATGAGGTAAATATAGAACTTAAAATACTCCAGTTTTCATTTTATAGACTACTTTTTATATACTCTCAAAAATCAAAATATGTAGATGTGAATTCATTAAATAGGAAGATGTAAATTTATTATCCATTCTTTCAACCACAATGTATTTATTGCTGAAAACTGAGTCATGGGATCAGAGTGCATGATGAGAAATCATGCGTTAATTCTTTAAGAAGCTTACATTAAGTGAAATGTCACTCTGAAAAACAGTCTACAATAGAGAAGATGTAATTAGAGAACAAGTCTTACAGTTTCTATGCAGTAATGAGGGAGTAAACTATTGCAGATACTCCAAAATTCAAATCCCCAAGAATTATTTAGGTCAAGAAGTTACCAACTGAAAAATCTTGATGAAAATACAAAATTTAAGTTAATAATAAATATATTGAAATAGTTCTGAGGAAAAAAATAAAATATGATTTAGAGAAAAGGGACACAGGCTGAATAACTGAAGATTTTGCTAACTGAAAAGGCCTGACTTTATGTATGGGTTACCACGCAGGACTTAGAGGTGCTGATGAAAATAATCACTAATTGACCATGTGTACTTGAACTAATATATTTCTCAGATCTTTTACACTTGGCTTCACTGAAAATGAAGCACTCAGAACTTTCTTATTTATTTTGACTTTCTAAAGGGAAATGTTGTTTTTTTTTTCAAACTCATGATTCTCAGACTAATTCTCTATGGTAAACCATAAGAGATAGATAGTCCAGTTGTTACAGACATTGCCTTGAATTTACCCAGTCCTAGTTTGATATCCAGCACCATATGGGCCATCAGTCATTGCTGGGTTCAGCCCTAGTGGACCCCAAGCATTGTCAGGTGTGACCCTGGAGGTTCCTCGGCACTGAAAGGGTGGCACAGGAATACCCAGGTCTATAGGGCTGGAGTAATCAGTTGCCTGAGGAGAGCTCAAGGGCCCTCAGGCCTCTTGAGCACTGGTTTGGAAAACTCATAAAGTTTTAAAAGATTTAAAAAAATGAACAATGAGGCCGAAACAATAGCACAGTGGTAAGGAGTTTGCCTTTCACAGGGCCAACACAGGATGGACCCTGGTTCGAATCCCGGCTTCCTCTATGGTCAACTGAGCCTGCCAGAGGCTATTTCTGAAAGCAGAGCCAAGAGTAATCCCTGAGCGCTGCTGGGTGTGACTCCAAAACAAAACAAAACAAAACAACAACAACAAAATGAACAAAATCTTGTTTATCTCATTCAGTTCAGACTCTTTATAAATAGATCTATCAGGAACCTCCTTTCTCTGAAGCTGAGACATGCTAGGAGTGAGAATATTTGGACTAGAAGGATAATATGATAGAACTGGTTCTTGCTTGAGGCTCTTTTCTTTTATAGTAGAACCTGACTTCTATCTTCCCCCAGCCTACAGGTAATATCCAATGAGCCTTAAAAAACATTTTTTCTATATTCTGTTTCTTGTAATTCTGGAGAAGAGCTCTCTCAAAAAATCATGTTGTTTCATTTTGTAATGATCAAAACATGTAATCATGTTGTAATCATTTATGTTACAAAGTATGAGCTTTTTAAAAATATTTTTAAGAGGCCAAAATGATAGTATGGTGTGTTGGATACTTGTCTAAGCCTGAAGCAGACCTAGTTTTGATTTTTGCTGTACCATATATTCCATTCAAATCTGCCAAGAGTGATTCCTCAATACATCTGTGTATAGTCCTACCAAAAAATAAATGAAATATATACTGCTGTAAGACATATTAATACAATAAAAATAGTAAAATCATAAATTAATAAAGAACCAGTTAATGAATTATAATCCTTCATATTTTCCCATGTTGAGTAAAATTCAAGATCTCTTCAGGTGACAGAATACATTGCAGTCATCTAATTATTTCAATTATTTTTATTCCAAAAATAAATTCCTTTTATGTGGTTGAGTTAAATCCTTAGTTTTTGCCATTATAGACCTTTCCACCTACTGGGCTTTTGAAATGTCACTACAGCTACCTCTTATTCTTAAGTAATTCAGTCAGGGACATAAAGAAAGAAACTGAACAACTTACCAGTATCTAAAGAATAAACTCTCTTTCACTCTTCTGCTTCTCACATATTTGTCCTTACTACCCAAATTTTAAATGACTTTTACTCTTTCAAATTCCAATCTAAGCTTTAGACAATCAAAATGGTCACATTCTTCTCTTTGCATCCTTCATACCAGATAATCCAATCCAAGAAAAAAACATGTAATTGTCAGATACCAGTTTATATGGTTTTATAGCAGGATTAATAATCTCATGTCTATCATTCCTTTGATAAGCTTCAGGCTAAGCACACAAAAAGCTTTAGCTTCCTCTATTTCTGCTGTATTGGTCTAGCATGCAAACCCTTGGTTTTCTGCCCTTTGCAAGCATACTATTCTGCATTCTTGCCAAACAGGAGAGCATTGATACTTGCTCATTCTTTGTCTCACTATTAAGGACTTTCTTTTGAATAGGTACCCTGAAACATCACAGTTTTGCCATCACCTTCTCCCACCCACCTAATTTCAGGTATTTCTACCATCTGTAGCCCTGTTGCTGTGCCCAGCCATCAGTTCTGCATTTTGCTAAGCACGGCACAGCCCCAACTACTATTATGAGTCACAGATGGTTCACGGGTGGGTTCAGAATGCCATCTTGTTCTTGATATTTCTTTCTATAGGACAGCAGGAAATTTCAAAATTAAGCAGTGGTACCATGCATTGAAATCATTTACAGATATTTTTTAATGTAGGAGAAAAAATAATGAGCCGATTAAATCTTTCCCTAAGAAATCATTATTCTATTGAGTTCATCCAAATTGCAGGGTGTGATTTTAATTATTATAATGGAACATAATTGTCACTAAACTGAGGAGTTAATTATTCTGAAAATAATTGTGTCATTCTTCTACAAATAAAATGATAGAAAAATGTATTTTGTGGCTCTGAGTGTTGAATAATATCAACACAGCCAATGTATTTACTCATGTGAAACTTAAGCAACAGTCACTTGTGATTCACCCAATTTTCTCCCAAGAGTTGGATTTGCAATTTTATACTTGCAAATTAGACAGAGCCTGTATTATTTTTCTAATGGGAAATTCAAAATTCTTACAGAAGAGCCCCAGAATTGGCATTTGCTATCTATCTTAAATGCCACCATCCGTTCAGAGCATTGTTATGGGTCTCATTGAAGCTGTCTATCCCTTTGTCTTTGCTACTTTACAACTCTCAATCTAGAGGATTTTTAGACTACATAACAGAGACAGAAAAATTTGAAATTATCAATCAGTTACCTTTACAGGAAGGTCAAAATTGTATTACTGGAGGAAAATGGTGAATACATTCTATATTTATGACTCTCAGAACATAGTTCTCAGAATATATCTATTTTAGATTTTAAAAATGTCTGTACAGTTATTTGACTTATTTTACATGTTTACTTATTTCATTTATTAAGTACCATTTTATATCTGAATTTTAGGTATATCAGTATTAATATATCTTAACTTGCTCTAGCACACCTAGTATAGTCCATATAATAAAATTCTAGGTTCCCTCTAAGCTTTAACAAGAATCTGATTTTTCTCATGGTACCTGTTTTAATTACCTGCCATTAGATTTTTAGTATGATTTTTTCCTTATGAAAGTCAATGGGTCTAAAAATTAGTAGCTAATTAGTGTTGCAAAATCAAAAACTAAGGTGGAATGATTTGGAATTGGTCCTCAAAAATATGTCAATAGTCAAAACAAATGAACAGAGAGAGGTTAAAGTTAAGGTAAAAATTAGTTTAAAGTTAACAAATGTGGGAAAGAAAAAAATCAGATATAAATGTCCTATTGGCCTCTATTTTTTATATTATTAAAAAGACCTTAAATCCAGACTTTTTAAAATGAATAACTATTATTTTTATATATTGAATAAAAGAAAAAGTAAGAAGCTGCGGTTCTCCTCCTTGCCCCCGACCAGCAGGGAAAAGGGGTTTTGAGAGCCGCCTCTTACTCATGCGTCTGCTGGGCCGAGCCTATCTGAAGTGCCTGTGAAGGAATCTTAGAGAAGTTAGAACAAAAGACCCAAGTTTGCTGACTGATCAAGGGTGTTTATTATTCTCAAACAAACAGTTATATAGTTTTGTCCAAGGAGGATGTGTCCCAAGACCATTGGTTACTTCAAACACACTTTTATCCAATTGCATCTCAGATAAGGGAATATAACCAGAGATGGGTACAGACACTTTACATTTCATTCTACGGGGCAATTAGGCATTGGTTAGTTCAAACAAGCTTTCCTATCAATCACCTATCTGCTATAGGCATTCAGCAAAAAAAAAAAAGGGGGGGGCAAACTCAAGGCGTCTGTTAACTATCTGCAAAGACCCCTTTGTCAAGCACAACTCAGGAAGAGGGGAGGAGGGGTTGGGAAAAACATAACTCAAAGGTTGAAACTATATATTCTTAGGCTATATCAGGAGATACCACCTGGTCCTGTCCCAAGCTCCCTGGCCTTGTTGTTAGCACAAGGGGCAAATTTTGTTGTAAGTTTTCCTGTTAGCTCAGGGGCTAGACCTGACAGATGTCACATATGCAGCTCAGTGGAATTTTTCCACAGAGACAGAAGTTAGAGTTGATGGCCTTTATATGGTGCAGGCTACAGCAGTCTCTTACAAGAAACTACTATTTAAGTACTAGAGTGATAATATAAGAATAAAACTAGGAGCCAGGGAGTGAGTAAGAAATGGCTGGATGTGGGGGTTTCCAGACAGAGTGCTGATTGCTCTACCTGCAGAGCATCCACCCGGCTGTGCTTCTTCTGAGGAAACTGAGGACCTGAAGGGAGCCCTGTCCTACCCTTCTCTGTCTTTCCTGAACTCTGGAAGCTCTCCTCAGAGCCCTGGGAAACGAACCCCAAAGAAATTACATTTGGAAGCTACCCAGCGAGCCAGAAACTGAGCACCTGAAGGGAGCCCTGTCCTACTCTTCTCTGTCTTTCCTGAACTCTGGAAGCTCTCCTCAGAGCCCTGGGAAGCGAACCCCAAAGAAACTACATTCAGAAGCTACCCAGCGAGCCAGTGACTCTCCTCAGAGTTCTGGGAAGTGATTCCCAAAAATACAGCATTCTGAAGCTGCCCAGCGAGCGAGTGAAAACTACACCTGACCAGTGAGGCCCAACTGTGAAAAACTGTGAGTGCTGCCTGTGTGTGTCTCTCTGCTATCCTGTTGCGTGAACCTCCTGAGAGTGGGCTGAAAAGAGGCTCCAGAAGGCACTTAGCTCCACTTCGCTACGCAGCCGTGCGCTCTTTCTAAAAAAAGAACACCATCACAAGAAGAAAAAAACCACACTAAGAACTGTGCTGGATCACAGAAGCAAGAATTTCTCTCCAGACTGTCTTCTCTGCTGCGTGCTCGGGCCTAAGATTTGATCCTGTGTGAGGCTTCATCCACGGAGGACTCCCCTACCTTTGAGGCAAGTCGGCCCATCCAGAAAGGGCGGAGCCAGAGAAGTGTGTTGCCTGCATCATATAACCAAAGAATACCACCACAACACGTAGAAAAACCCACAATACAAGTGTGACAATGGGGAAACAACGCAGGCCAGCATCAGACATAGAGAATGAAGATGACAATTCTGATAACCAGTTAACGACCAACCAACTAAACAATCTCTCAGATAAGGACTTTAGAGTAGCAATATGGAATATGCTCAAAGAACTCAAAGAAACCATGAATAGAGTAGAACAGAACACTAATAAGAATCAAGAAAATATGAAGACAGAAATCACAAAACTCCAAACTGAAATAACATGTCAACTAACAGGCCTGAAAAAATCAGTAAACGAAGTGAATGACAAAATGGATAAGCTCTGGGACAGGGTATCAGAAGCTGAGAATAGACTTGGTGCTGTGGAAGATGAGATACATAACAATTCCATACAACAGGAGAGATTGGAAAAAAAACTTAAAACAAATGAACAGACAATGGAAAAATTAGTCAAAGAATGGGAACAGATGAAAATAGAGGTCTATGATAAGATCAACAGAAACAACTTAAGAATCATTGCAGTCCCAGAGACCCAGGAAGAAAATTTCCAGGAAGAATTAATGATCAAGAATATCATTAAAGAGGAACTCCCAGAGCTAAAGAATATATGTGATCAAATCCTGCCTGCTCGAAGAGTACCAACCAAAAGAGACCCAAGAAAAACCACCCCAAGACACATCCTAGTCACAATGACAAATCCCACAGATAGAGACAGAATTCTGAAAACAGCAAGATCAAAAGGGGAAATTACATTCAAGCAAGCATCCTTGAGATTTACAGCAGACCTGTCACCAGAAACACTCAATGCCAGAAAGCAGTGGTGGGATATTGTGACAATACTGAATAAAATGAATGCTTCACCTAGAATACTGTACCCAGCAAAACTCACTTTCCGGTTTGACGGAATAATACATGGTTTCACCGACAAAAAACAGCTCAGAAACTTTACAGACTCAAAAGCAGTCTTAAGAGAAAAACTGAAAGACCTAATCTAAGACAAGACTAACCAAAAGACACACCAAATTTCGATATAAAGATGGCATTAAATCCCAGGACAATTCGTTCTCTCAACGTCAATGGACTAAATGCACCAGTTAAGAGACACAGAGTGGCTAAATGGATCAAAAAACTCAATCCAACCTTCTGCTGCCTACAAGAAACGCAGCTGAATAGTCAGAACAAACATAGACTCAAAATAAAAGGCTGGAGAAAAGTTATCCAAGCAAACAACACCCATAAAAAAGCTGGAGTGGCCATACTAATATCAGATAATGCAAACTTTATCCTCAGGAAGGTTGTAAGGGACAAAGATGGACATTTTATATTAATCAAGGGGTATGTAGAGCAGGAAGAAATAACTCTCCTAAACATATATGCACCAAATGAGGGGCCAGCAAAATATTTAAAACAACTGTTGACAAATCTGAAAAACAATATCAATAACAACACAATAATTGTGGGGGACCTCAACACGGCTTTGCCAACACTGGATAGGTCAACCAGACTGAAACCCAACAAGAATATACTAGACCTGAGGAGAGAAATGGAAGAAAGAGGCCTAGTGGATATATATATAGGACACTCCATCCCCAGAAACCTGGATACACATTCTTCTCCAATGTACATGGGACATTCTCCAGGATAGACTACATGCTGGCACATAAAATATACCTCCATAATATCAAGAGGAGAGAAATTTTGCAGACTACCTTCGCTGACCACAAGGCTCTGAAATTATTTGTGAATTCCAAAGGGACTCAGAAGAAAAACTTTAACACCTGGAAGTTAAACAGCCTCATACTCAATAACCAGTGGGTCCGAGATAAAATTAAGAAGGAAATCAAAAGGTTCCTGGAAACAAATGACAATAAAGACACGAACTATCAGAACTTATGGGACACAGCAAAAGCAGTACTGAGAGGAAAATTTATAGCTTTGCAAGCACACATCAGGAAGGAAGAAGGAGCTTACCTGAGTAGCTTAATGACACAGCTAATAGAACAAGAAAGCACTCAACAAAAGGACCCAAAAATAGGAAGACAGAAGGAAATAACAAAGCTGAGAGCAGAAATCAACGAAGTGGAAACCCAAAAAACAGTCCGAAAGATCAACGAAAGCAGAAGTTGGTTCTTCGAAAAAATAAACAAGATTGATAGACCACTGGCAAACCTAACAAAGAAAGAGAGAGAGAGAAACTTGATAACTCGTATGAAAAAGGAGAGATCACTACTGATATGACAGAGATTCAAAGGGTAATCAGAAACTACTTTGAAAAACTCTATGCCACTAAAAATGAGAACCTGGAAGAAATGGATAAATTCTTGAACTCTTATAATCTTCCACGGTTGAAGGAAGAGGATGTAGCATATCTAAACACTCCCATCACCATTGATGAAATAAAAATGGTAATCAAAAGTCTGCCCAAAAACAAAAGCCCAGGCCCAGATGGATTCACTAATGAATTCTTTCAAACTTTCCAAGAGGAACTACTACCAATCCTGGCAAGACTTTTTTATGAAATTGAACAAACGGAAACACTTCCAAAGAGCTTTTATGAAGCCAACATCACCCTAATACCTAAACCAGACAGAGATGCTACGAAAAAAGAGAATTACAGACCAATATCGCTGATGAATGCAGATGCAAAGATCCTCAACAAAATCCTTGCAAATAGGATTCAATACCTCATTAAGAAGATCATCCACTACGATCAAGTAGGTTTCATCCCAGGAATGCAAGGATGGTTTAACATCCATAAGTCTATCAACATAATACACAACATCAACAACAAGAAAAATAAAAACCACATGATTATATCAATAGATTCAGAGAAAGCATTTGACAAGGTCCAACACCCATTCTTGATCAAAACTCTCAGCAAGATGGGAATGGAAGGAACCTTTCTCAATATAGTGAAGGCCATCTACCACAAGCCAGTGGCAAATATTATCCTCAATGGAGAAAAACTACAAGCCTTCCCTCTAAATTCTGGCACAAGACAAGGCTGTCCTCTCTCACCACTCCTATTCAACATAGCACTGGAAGTACTTGCTATAGCGATTAGGCAAGAAAAAGATATCAAGGGAATCCTTATAGGAAAGAAAAAAGTCAAGCTCTCACTGTTTGCAGATGACATGATGCTCTACTTAGAAAACCCTAAAGACAGTACCAAAAAGCTTCTATAAACAATAGACTCATATAGCAAGGTGGCAGGCTACAAAATTAACACACAAAAATCAATGGCCTTTCTATACACCAATAGTAATAAGGAAGAAATGGACATTAAGAAATCAACCCCATTCACAATAGTGCCACACAAACTCAAATATCTTGGAATCAACTTGACTAAAAATGTGAAGGACCTATACAAAGAAAACTATAAAACTCTGCTCCAAGAAATAAGAGAGGACACGCGGAAATGGAAACACATACCCTGCTCATGGATTGGCAGGATTAACATCATCAAAATGGCAGTACTCCCCAAGGCGTTATACAGATTCAACGCTATCCCTCTAAAGATACCTATGACATTCTTCAAAGAAGTGGATCAGGCACTTTTGAAATTTGTTTGGAACAATAAACACCCTAGAATAGCTAAAGCAATCATTGGGAAAAAGAATATGGGAGGAATTACTTTCCCCAACTTTAAACTGTACTACAAAGCAATAGTTATCAAAACAGCATGGTATTGGAATAAGGACAGAACCTCAGATCAGTGGAATAGGCTTGAATACTCAGAGAATGTTCCCCAGACATACAATCACCTAATTTTTGATAAAGGAGCAGGAAATCCTAAATGGAGCAAGGAAAGCCTCTTCAACAAGTGGTGTTGGCACAACTGGCTAGCCACTTGCAAAAAATTGAACTTAGACCCCCAGCTAACATCATGTACGAAGGTAAAATCCAAATGGATTAAAGACCTCGATATCAGACCCCATAAGATATATAGAACAACACATAGGCAAAACTCTCCAGGACATTGAGACTACAGGCATCTTCAAGGAGGAAACTGCACTCTCCAAGCAAGTGAAAACAGAGATTAACAGATGGGAATATATTAAGTTGAGAAGCTTCTGCACCTCAAACGAAATAGTGCCCAGGATACAAGAGCCACCCACTGAGTGGGAGAATCTATTCACCCAATACCCATCAGACAAGGGGCTAATCTCCAAAATATACAAGGCACTGACAGAAATTTACAAGAAAAAAACATCTAATCCCATCAAAAAATGGGGAGAAGAAATGAACAGACACTTTGACAAAGAAGAAATACAAATGGCCAAAAGACACAAGAAGAAATGCTCCACATCACTAATCATCAGTGAGATGCAAATCAAAACAACAATGAGATACCACCTCACACCACAGAGAATGGCACACATCACAAAGAATGAGAACAAACAGTGCTGGCGGGGATGTGGAGAGAAAGGAACCCTTATCCACTGATGGTGGGAATGCCGTCTAGTTCAACCTTTATGGAAAGCAATATGGAGATTCCTCCAAAAACTGGAAATCGAGCTCCCATACGACCCAGCTATACCACTCCTAGGAATATACCCTAAGAACACAATAATACAATACAAAAATCCCTTCCTTACACCTATATTCATTGCAGCACTATTTACCATAGCAAGACTCTGGAAACAACCAAGATGCCCTTCAACAGACGAATGGCTAAAGAAACTGTGGTACATATACACAATGGAATATTATGCAGCTGTCAGGAGAGATAAAGTCATGAAATTTTCCTATACATGGATGTACATGGAATCTATTATGCTGAGTGAAATAAGTCAGAGAGAGAGAGAAAAACGCAGAATGGTCTCACTCATCTATGGGTTTTAAGAAAAATGAAAGACACCCTTGTAATAATAATTTTCAGACACAAAAGAGAAAAGAGCTGGAAGTTCCAGCTCACCTCAGGAAGCTCACCACAAAGAGTGATGAGTTTAGTTAGAGAAATAACTACATTTTGAACTGTCCTAATATTGAGAATGTATGAGGGAAATGTAGAGCCTGTTTAGAGTACAGGCGGGGGTTGGGTGGGGAGGAGGGAGATTTGGGACTTGGGTGATGGGAATGTTGCACTGGTGATGGGTGGTGTTCCTTTTATGACTGAAACCCAAACACAATCATGTATGTAATCAAGGTGTTTAAATAAAAAAAAAGAATAAAACTATTTTCCTTGCACACTGATAACCCTAATTTGGTCCCAGCTCTGCATATTGCCCCTTGAATATGACCAAAAATGTTCCTGAGCACTGTCAGGGTGATTTACCAGAAAATAATAGAAAAACCACTCTATAACAATTACTTACAGCAGGAGAAATATAGCTTTCTTTCATATCTGAGTTTATTCTAAGATTTGTCTCTTTTGTAGTATACCAGTAAGATGTAAATGTAGTATTCAGTGAGAATGGATGAATGGCCAGACAAAAAATAAAATTACGGAAAAAAAATTAATGGAAACTTAGAAAGTTTAATCTTTTAAAAGGGAGCATGTTAAGCCTTAAATGTCACTTAGAAAGAAGTGAATTGTAGGGAGAAATATACTCACCACATTTAATGACCTATAATATCAATTTGACAAAACTTATTTAATGGAAATATGAAGATGAATATTAGAAGTACTGATAGGTAAGTATTATAAAATGAAGGTAACTATTACGGTCAAGGGGAAAATAAAAATGCATGGGGAAAAAGAAAGAGATAAAAGATTTTTCGGTTTTTAGGATTTGGGTGTCTTTTCACTTGTGAGAATTAAATGTTTTTAAAGACACCATAATCCTTTAGAATGATAAAGACAGTACAGAAGGCACCCCAGTTTGAATCCCTAGCACTCAATATGTTTCCCTAAGTACAGACAGGAATCACTTCTGAGCTCAGGACCAGGAAAAGCCCCTGAGCACGGATGGTTGTGGCCCCAAGTAAAAATCTAATCTAATAAAACAATAAATCAGCTGTGAGAACTTAATTGAATTTAAGAGAAATAGAAAAGCTTAGGCAATGGATTCCTGAGCAGGCTTGCAATAGGAATGAGTCCAAGGAAGAGCTATGAGACTAGTCTGAAAGTAAGCGAGGGGGAGTTCTGGTTTCTTCAACTTTGAAGACTCATAAAGGTCAGTTTCTCCATTCTCTGCTTGAGCTCTGCTTCTTTCTTTACCAAATATCAGAAGCAGATTCAAGGTTTATTCCTGAGAGCCTTTTTTTCAATTTGAAATGCGGATTGAATTATTTTTACACTGATGAGAAACCTGAAATTCCACCTGCTACCACATAAGGCAGACAGAATTAAGACAACTCAGAAAATGGTCAGCCAACTTCCCTTGGGTT